>NC_134884.1:22981054-23073554 GCF_041734735.1 Babylonia areolata
TACTGATTATTTAAGAAGTCTGGAAGCAGTTTCAACAAACTGAAAAGCTTGACAGGAAATGTCTGAATACATTTTCAAACTGATCTCTTTCACATGAAGCTGAAAACAAACTATGACTGACATGTTTAAAATGTTAAAAGTCCCACAGCCTTTTGTATTTGTATTTGTATTCCTTTTTATCACAACAGATTTCTCTGTGTGAAATTCGGGCTGCTCTCCCCAGGGAGAGTGCGTCACTACACTACAGCGCCACCCCCTTTTTTTTTTTGTATTTTTCCCTGCATGCAGTTTTATTGTTTTTCCTATCAAAGTGGATTTTTCTACAGAATTTTGCCAGGAACAACCCTTTTGTTGCCATGGGTTCTTTTACGTGCGCTAGGTGCATGCTGCACACGGGACATCGGTTTATCGTCTCATCTGAATGACTAGCTTCCAGACCACCACTCAAGGTCTAGTGGAGGGGGAGAAAATATCGGCGGCTGAGCCGTGATTCGAACCAGCACACTCAGATTCTCTCGCTTCCTAGCTGGACGTGTTACCTCGAGGCCATCACTCCACATATCGGATCAGAAGTGCAATGCCAAACCGATTCTGCCACGATCCCTATGTATGTTTATAGGATGTCTAACTGTCTTGCATAACAAATACATTTGAATGCATATGCACACACACACACACATAGACAACACAGTACATGCAAGTCATATATTCAAACTGTGCTCACTGTGTTTTGTTTTTCTCTCTCTGAAGCAATGAAGACTCCCGAAACTGAAGCCTCCCCCTCAATAAATGGTAATTACTACAACTGAAGAAATACTACTGTTTTTATTATCGTTATCATTACCATTAGTTGTTGTGGTATCATTCTTGTCACCACTACTGAAACGGTCAGTTCATCTTCACTAGTTTAATGCACCAGTTAAAACCAAACGACTCAATCTCCGATCATTCCAGTCACCATATATTCATCACTCAGTTTCAGTCCCTGGAAACGACATCTCCTTTCCCCTTGTAAAAATGTACAGTTGGGTTGATGAACAAAACTCATGCAGTCGGACAATGACTTCATTATCATGATCTGGGGATCAAAACATTCGCACCAACAGCACCAGGCACCTGTACAGTCTGTAACATGCTGCTCTGTTCATTCACACTAAGACCACAATGCACAGTCCCAAGGCCACCTTTAAGTAAACAACACAACGACTGTGGACTGATAGCACCGTCTCTGGTGTTCAATATTTCTGAGCTGTCAAAGATCCATTATGAGAGACTGATAGTCAGCTGTGTGTGTGTCCGTCCTCTGAAGCTGGCTAGAAAGTAGACAATTCTCAAATCAATAACTGAAAACAGGGTTATATATATATATATATATATATATATACATACACACACACACACACATACATACATATATACACATATATATACACATATATATACACACACACATATATATATACATATACAACTGAGCCCATATTATAAGATAAAAAATATATATATGTGTGTGTGTATGCACACATGGACTTAACTCTGTGTATTCTAAAAAAAATCAAACAAAAGAAACATCAAACAACAAAAACTGTCCATTATCATCACCACCAATACATGCTAGATACATATAAAAAAGGAACACTCATAATACCTTCCTCTTTAATTTCAAGATAACATAGACTTCAGTTCCAAGGATGAGGTAGTGCATCAGCCAATAAGACTGACTGACCAAGCTAAAAATTCATTTAAACTGTTGTGTGTGTGTACAAATGTGCATGTCTATTTTTCATTTCTTTTTTTATTTTGTCAAAGAAGCGAACAGACTAATTGCAGGCCACAGTGAACATGTGGGAGTCTAATTCTGCTTAAACAAGGTTTTTATTCACAGAAAAAAAAAAAAAAAGAAATAAAAGGGGGGTAAAACATAAAGCAAAACAGGTCTCCGCTAACATCAAAAAGTGACAAACAAAACTGCTGACATAAGACATCAAAGAATCATAACCAATATCTCAACCTTTCAACCACATCAAAAGAGTGACAGAAAACATCCACACACACTATTCTCTGATAACAACATCATGTGGCAGACAGGGAAAGATAATAAAACTATCAATATAAAATCATGGTAAAACTACATGGATAAACAACAGCAAAAAATCTGATACAAGCCTTTCAATGACTGCAGATATGAAATCAAAAGAATCCCTGAAAATGGAGTATGACTGCCTACATGGCAGGGTAAAAAGTGATCATACATGTAAAAGCCAAGTTGTACATATGAGTGAACATGGGAGTTGCAGCTTTCGAATGTGAGAAGAACAGAAATGGAAACAGGAGGGTCATACACTATGTCTGTGGGTACTTACAACCAAAGCTCTTGAATTCAAGAAAACAAATCAGGAAAAAAAACAACACATTAGCAACATCGGGGTTACAAGCCAGAAACGACAGATGGCTGCAGTGAATATAGGAATGTCTGTGGCACCAATTTCTCAACATCTGCTATTTTGTGAGTGAAAACCCGATTCAGCAGTTGATACTCGACTCAAGATTTCTGTAAGATTCTGTTCAGATTTTAAAGAATCTGAGATGGGCTGCAATAGCAATCCTGGCAGCATTAAAACTGCCAATCATTAAAAAGTTTTCAAAGTCTACATGACTCCAAAATTCTAAAACGCTGAGCAAACGTGTTGTTAAGAGCCCCTGAGCAATACAGCCAGGGATCTCCTGTAAATGCATTTTTAAACCACCTGTGCTGGTCTCTGGTACTGTTCACTCTGTACAGTCCTTACATGACTAAGCCTGACTGAATGACATAGGAAATGAAAGATGCGTGCCTAAAGCCAACTCTAATTCGGCTCTACCCAGGTAGGCAGCCTGCTGTGCAAATGGCTCCGTGTTTGCAAAGTGCTTAGAGCTTGGTCTCAGACCCAGGATAGGTGCTATATAAGTATCCATATTAATCAATCAATCAATGACTCAAAGTGATTTCATCTTAACTCTTTCACTGCCATAGGCAATTTCAGTCGACATCAAGGGTCATGCTAAAGAGAGCTGTTTTTCACAATGTAACTAAGCTTGACAGCTGCAGCCGACTTTCCCATGTTGTGGGAAATTGACTAACTTCCCTCCTTGACCAAGTCTGAAGTGAACAAGGCCAGTGTAGTTTTAACACAAACTGAAGTGACTAACTTCCCTCCTTGACCAAGTCTGAAGTGAACACGTCCAGTGTAGTTTTAACACAAACTGAAGTGACTAACTTCCCTCTTTGACCAAGTCTGAAGTGAGCAAGACCAGTGTAGTTTTAACACAAACTGAACTGACTAACTTCCCCCCTTGACCAAGTTTGAAGTGAACAAGTTCAGTGTAGTTTTAACACAAACTGAAGTGACTAACTTCCCTCCTTGACCCAGTTTGAAGTGAACACGTCCCGTGTAGTTTTAACACAAACTGAAGTGACTAACTTCCCTCCTTGACCAAGTCTGAAGTGAACACGTCCAGTGTAGTTTTAACACAAACTGAAGTGACTAACTTCCCCCCTTGACCCAGTTTGAAGTGAACAAGTCCAGTGTAGTTTTAACACAAACTGAAGTGACTAACTTCCCTCCTTGACCATGTTTGAAGTGAACAAGTTCAGTGTAGTTTTAACACAAACTGAAGTGACTAACTTCCCCCCTTGACCCAGTTTGAAGTGAACAAGTTCAGTGTAGTTTTAACACAAACTGAATTGACTAACTTCCCCCCTTGACCATGTTTGAAGTGAACAAGTCCAGTGTAGTTTTAACACAAACTGAAGTGACTAACTTCCCTCCTTGACCCAGTTTGAAGTGAACAAGTCAGTGTAGTTTTAACATAAAATGAATCATGTGACTGAGAGCATGTCAAAAAAATATGCTGCTTGGGAGTGTTTATCACACAGACACTTTGCGGTGAAAGGGTTAACTTAAAACGTCATGGAGGACAGCAAATTCTACGATGACTGGCAGCACAAAGCCCTGGATGTGAGCCCCGTCCCAGCCCACCTGAAGAGAGAAAGAGAGAAAGGAGTTTGCCAGAAGCGCTCAAGGAAGCGAAACACAGAACCCACTAGGAGCACACCATGACCTGCGGTCAGCTTACCTCCAGGACAGTGGTCTCCAACTCATGATGAAGTCGCTGAAGCTGCTTGTCGTCCTCTGTGCTCTGCACACCATGAGGGAAACACTGTCTGCTTCACAGATATGCACTGACTGATTATGATGCGCTGGGATGGTAAGGCAAGGAACATGCTCTCTCCATGTGCAGGGGACACCATTTCAAGTCAATGCTGCTTATGCTACCAATTCAGCTGGCACACAGGTAAATAAAAAGGTACATTGGAACAAACCCAGACACTTCCTCAAAAAAGGAAACTCTGGGCTTGTTCCAATCATTTGACATAGCCACGAAGCAGCAATGACAGAAGAAATGTGAAAATACAAATTAGCATTTTATTCAAGACTAGCATTGCCTTTGAATCCTGAATATGCTGTATCTGGTAGCATTTGCAGCACTGATTTGAAATTGTGCCCCTTGTACATGGAGAGAGTTACCACACTTTATAATGGTCTCATCAAGAAACATGCTGTTTGCTTCAGAGATAAACTCTCACTGATAATGATGGGCTGGGATGGTAAGGTAAGGACCACACACATATGTAGACAGATGAACAAACACACAGGCATGCACACACACACACATACATACACAAACTGACACACACAGACATTCACACACACACACACACAAACTGACATAGACACACACACACACATGCACACAAACTGACATGCAGACATGAATTCACCCAAACCAGATATACATGATATGAACAAAAAAAAACAAAAAAAAACTAGAGAGGAAAAAAAACAAAAAAATGTCAGTTTCAGTTTTCAGGACGTGTCAAAGCATTCACATGAAGTGATTCATACATACTATACCACAACTGCTGAAAAAGAAAAAAACCCAGAAGCAGATGTCTGACATACACATAAAACCAACACATCGATCAGGGCCTTGAGCGTTAAAAAAAACACAAAACAAAAGGGGACAGAAGAGACAACCGCACCAACCAGTCACATAGAGGGGGGCAGACTGGAAGACAGAACAGCCAGAGAGACACGACATGACCTTTACCTTGGCATCCCGCTGTTCCAACAACTGAAGATGTGTCCTGATCTCTTGCTGCTGCTCCCGGTTTTTACTGTTCAGTCGCTGTATTTCTTTCTCTCTCTGGTTCAGCTGAATGGAATAAAAAACATACCATTTACGTCAAAGATCACCATGAACAAATGAACTTTCCGTTTTTTTTTAACACAATTTGCAATTTTCAACACTCACCACTGAACAAATGCTGGCGTTAAAAATTGTTCCCCAAAGTACTTCCCTAAAAAAAAAAGCCCCCCAAAAAAAGCCTATCATTTAAAACAGTAACAGTTGTAACTGAACGAATGTTTTGTTACCCAAAGTATTTCCTGACCTGCCCTTTTGTAACTGTATCAGTGTATCAGATTGCAAGTGAACAAAGGGTGAAATTCCTGGCTGTTATTTTAAATACTTCCGTAAGAAAGGCTGTCACTGCCCCTTTTGTGTTAGATAAAGGTGAAGCATGTCATCAAATCAACACAGAATGTTTTAAAGTTTGCTGGCAAGAACTGAACTGTAAGATCACACATTCTGGGGTTGTAGACAGAAACACAAACCTCCTTTATGTGTGTACGCATCAGAAGATAACATGGGCACATTAAAATGCATTTGTCAGGGTTAAGTGGGGTCATGAAAACAAGAACATATCCAGCATGCATGCCCCCCAAAATGGAATATGGCTGCCCACACTGCAGGGTGAGAACTGTCAAGCGTGCCTTCTTCTTTCTTGTTCTCGTTCATCAGATAGACACCCCAGTCTCTGTGATGAAGGTGTCTTCTTCAGATAGACACCCCAGTCTCTGTGATGAAGGTGTCTTCTTCTTTCTTGTTCTCGTTCATCAGATGGACACCCCAGTCTCTGTGATGAAGGTGTCTTCTTCTTTCTTGTTCTCGTTCATCAGATGGACACCCCAGTCTCTGTGATGAAGGTGTCTTCTTCTTTCTGTCTCTGTGATGAAGGTGTCTTCTTCTTTCTTGTTCTCGTTCATCAGATGGACACCCCAGTCTCTGTGATGAAGGTGTCTTCTTCTTTCTTGTTCTCGTTCATCAGATGGACACCCCAGTCTCTGTGATGAAGGCAGCTGTATGCTGTACACTGCAGGTCCTCTGCACAGCTGCAGAGCTTCTGGGTCACTGGAGCTGGGTCAGTCCAGCAGGCCTTCCTCCTTTCCAAGCACCTCATGGAGTGGGGAGCACTGCAGCAGGTGCTCTGTGGTGTGGCTGTCAGTCCCACAGGGGCACCGTGTTGAGTGACCAATGTGGAATTCAGTGTATAAGTGGTGGTTCAGGTGGATGTGGCCCCTGCGGAGTGTGAACACTTGTCAAGTGTGTAAAAGCCCACTCATCCATTTGAGGTGCCGTCCACGAATGCAGAGGAGAAAGAACAACAGAGAACATTTCATCTTTCTCACAGTGTCAGCTACAGTGCTGAACACAGAAGACGGACTCACCTCCTCGGCACAGCCAGTGAACTTTTGGTGGGCGGTGTCCAGGTCTGTCTGAAGGCGAATGATCACCTGGTCACGGTTGGTTACCTGCCCACACAGTCCACACACTTGTCATACACATCTGTTACACACACCTGTCACACACACTTGTTTCATCATCTGTCACACTCACACCTGTCACCACACCTCTCACATAACACCTACCACACACACATGTCTCAACACCCGTCAAACACACACACACCTGTAACACACACCAGTCATAATAACTGTCATGACATACCTGTCACACACCTGTTAAACACACCCGTCTTCTTCTTCTTCCCCACCATTGCCCACCATTACCAACACTGTCACTAAGATTTGGTTATCATCATCACATCATCATCACCATGTACCTCTTTCTGTCAGGTGTGGTGTTGTACCTTGTCAGACAGATCCATCATCATCACCACCATCATCATCATCATCATCACCATCTACCACTTTCTGACAGGTGCAGTGTTTCTCCTATCAGACAGATCCAACATCACCACCATCATCATCATCATCATCACCACCATCTACCTCTTTCTGACAGGTGCAGTGTTTCTCCTATCAGACAGATCCAACATCACCACCATCATCATCATCATCATCATCATCACCACCATCTACCTCTTTCTGACAGGTGCAGTGCTTCTCCTATCAGACAGATCCAACATCACCACCATCATCATGACTAGGTACCTCTTTCTGACAGGTGCAGTGTTTCTCCTATCAGACAGATCCAACATCACCATCATCATCATGACCAGGTACCTCTTTCTGACAGGTGCGGTGTTTCTCCTGGCAGATGGTCAGGTCCAGTTCCATCTGGTGCAGCTGTTCCTGGAGCTGGCTGCAGGTCTGGGACGACCGATTCCCCACCTCCGCCAGGTGACTGTTCTCCGCCTTCACCTTCTCCAACTCCTCCTCCAGCCGCATCACCTGTATTGGGTCAACAAGCAACAACACACCTTGTGTGTCAAAAAACAACACCACACCTTGTGTGTCAACAAACAACACAATTTGTGTCAACGAACAACAACACTGTGTGTCAACAAACAACACAACTGTGTGTCAACAAAAAATACACCTTGTTTCAACGAACAACACACCTCCCTGACAACAAACAACACACATCTAAGTCAACAACAAACAAGTGTGCCAACAAACAACATAACCTGTATGTCAGCAAACAACAATACACATTATGCCAACAAACAAACAACACACAAGTGTGTCAACAAACAACATACCTGTGTGTCAACAAGCAACACACGTGTGTCAACAAACAACACATCTGTGTGTCAACAAACTCTGAGATCTGCGTGAGGTTTAGTAGAAATACTCAATGGTTGTGGTTGTCCTGGATTCGAACCCAAGTACTGGCACCTGGTGGTTGAAGGGTGGGGAGGTGCAGACCTGCTAGTGCCCGAAACCCCTTCATGTGCATACGCATGCAAAAGATCAAATATGCATGTGAAATAAGATTCCCTAATCCATGTCAATGTAGGGAAAGTTTTAGAACCATGAACACACCCAGCATGTGAACCTTGGAAATCGAAGTATCGGTGTCTGTATGGTGAGATTACGTAAACCACCACAAAAAAAGAGAAGTCATACATGTGAAATTCGAAAGCCCACTTGTACATACAAGTGAACATGGTAAATGCAACCTGCGACTGCAGAAAGAAAGGAAAGAAAGACTGAAAGAAGGAAAGAAAGAATGTCAGTGGTTGCTGTGCAGACCTCATTGTAGCAGGCAGAGTACTGTGTCTGGGACTCCATCAGGTCCTCTTGCAGCTGTTTGATGGTCTCTTCTCTCTTCATCATCTGTCATCATCATCATTATCATCATCATTGTCATCGCACATTCATCACCATCAATTCGGACATCATTGTCATCATTCATCATCGTCATCACATAACCATCACCATCATCTATAACATCATCATCAGTGTTATCATCATCCTCACATAATCATCACCATCATCTCCAACATTACTGTCATCATATAATCATCACCATCGTCTCCAACATCATTGTTGCTGTCATGACATAACTATCTCCATCATCATCATCACATAAACCATCACCTCCATCATCATCATCATCTCATAATCATCACCATCACCTCAAACATTATCGTTATCACATAATCATCACCATCATCTCAAACATTATCGTTATCACATAATCATCACCATCACCTCAAACATTATCGTTATCACATAATCATCACCATCACCTCAAACATTATCGTTATCACATAATCATCACCATCAGCTCAAACACTGTCGGGGAAAAATTCTGATGAGCATGGGATTCGACCCCGTATGCTCAGATTCTCTCTCACTTACCTGTGTGGACACATTACCACTAGACCTCGACTCTTCAGAGACGAGAGAAGAAGGAAGAGAAGAGACATGGGAAGAAAGAAAGATGCCGTCGAGTCACACACTCACATCGTCCTCTGCTCGTCTCCTGGTCAGGTCCAGGTCGTAGTGACTTTGGGACAGTGTGTCCTGAAGCTTCTTCAGCAGCTCTGACTGTTTGCCCATCTGGAACCACACAGTGACACTGGGGATGACACACTTACTTACTTACTTACCGCCCATCATGTGGTGTGGCATGTAGGGCAGCAAGAAACGGTGACACACTGTGCAAGGTACATCATAGCTCACTGCTGCATTCAGTGTTCACCCTCTTGTTTTCAAGCAAAACTCACTTATATTTTACTCTCTTTTTTTACTCCACCATGTAGGCATCCATACTCACATTTTCAGGTGTATGCATGCTGGGTATGTTCTTGTTTCCATAACCCATGGTCATACATCTAAAAGCCCACTCATGTACATACAAGTGAATGTGGGAGTTGCAGCCCATGAATGAAGAAAAAGAAGATACTTTACTTTCAGTTGATGCTTTTTGCCAAATATAACTTTTATCCCATGAGCCTTTGATACTGTGCAGCTTTTGTAGTTAACTGTCTGTTTTCTGGCAACACTCAATTATCATGTTTTACAGACAATAAGACGATTTTTTGTAGTTGTCAACTTCAACCCATATGCCTCAAAATACTGTGCCTAATGTAATGTATGGTAAAAATCAAAATCTGCCAAAACATTGTCCTTGACCTGAATCATATCAATGGTTTCTTTAACCTTCAAATACAATGTGCAATGTTTAACTCATTCAGCCCTGTGTACAGCATTGCCTGGGTGTAAAACTTTGTTTCATTACAATGGTGCACACATTCCTACCAATGCATAAACCGCAAGCAAAGTGAACTAACTTCAACAGTATTTCTAGCTGTGTCCCCACGTGTCAATTTGGAGGAAAACTAACTGGTTGAGTTCAGTATATTTTCATCATTTCTCTGCATCAATATCGCAGGGAAGCCTGCTGAGGCTGTAAACACCTTCAGGTTTGAATGGGTTAAGATTTGTCAAAACACTGTCCATAATCAGGATTGTATAAAGGTCGACATCTAAACCTAGAAATATGACACTGGTGGTGGTGAAAATGAATGAAATGGAACCTATCCATGGATCAGGACACAGCTCACAAACAACTCACACTGACAAAAAGAATACATAGCTCACAAACAACTTCACTGACAAAAAGAACACATAGCTCACAAACAAAACACTGACACAAAGAACACACTACAGGGGGAGGGAACATTCAGATTCAAGGAAGCAAGACTGACAAGAGCAGACAAGCAAAAAGATGATGAAACATGTGAAGACAATTCTGATTATGGTATACTGATCTTATCATCAACTTTGGCTGAAGGTTCGAACATGGCCACATGAGTAACAGAAATTGACACAACTTTGTTTGACTTCTTGTCTATCATTCTGAGGAGCATCATATGATATCACATGCTACTTCTTATGTACTGCCAATATCAGAATTATCATTTAATTTGGAGGTTACACCTAACAATCCAAAGCACCATGTAGACAGCAAAATATGGTATGCTGACTTACTGAATTCATTATCTTTGGGATTTTCTTTTCATGCTGATAGATATGATTGTGTTCAAGTTAACACTATATCAAACTGGATCAGAACTTAAACACAAACATATAAGAACTAATCATTTGCACGCTGGCAGTAAAAATGTGCAATCAAATCCTTGGTTGATAATCATACAATGTTTAAATCCGCAGATCCATTTTTGCAAAAACAAAACAAAAAAAATTCATTGATACATACAACACAATGATTCTTTACAAACAACTGACAATGAATACCAGTGACTGCTTCCAACATCAGTTCGAGCCATGAAGTTCTCCACAAACATCTTTAACTCATTTCACCTTGCAGCACATGCCCCTCATGCCACACGTGTGAGCTCAGTGATACTGCAGAACAAGGAACTTGTCACTCAAACCCTACTTTTAGTACCATTTACTTTGTCATTGTACAAACTTACCACTTTCATTTAATTTTCACTTTACATATGCTTCAATGATCACTTAACAACAAACATTACAAATTCTACAACAATCTGTTCAAAAACAAAATTTTACTAATTATTGTTCATACTTAACCCTCTTTTAGCATTCAATGCTTGAAAATTACTTGGTGTAGAGTAAAGAAATTACTAAGTTTTACTTGGGATGAAATGGGTTAAACTCTCTCTCATCACTGTGCCACTAATGTTTTTAAAGCACCCAGTTCAAAACATAAACCAAAGGAGCTCCATTTAGTCTGACTACAGCTTTCCAAGCAACATATATGATCACAAAAATGACACACACAACCAGTTTCGTACACAATATCAACACATTGTTACAAAACTATTTCATAGTAAAGAACCATTCTCAGTGGACAGTATCAGTTTCAGTTTCAGTAGCTCAAGGAGGCGTCACTGCGTTCGGACAAATCCATATACGCTACATCACATCTGCCAAGCAGATGCCTGACCAGCAGCGTAACCCAATGCGCTTAGTCAGGCCTTGAGAAAAAAACAAACAAAAAACAAAACAAAACACACACACATATATTATATATATATATAAGCGTACATACATAAAAAAAAAAAAAAAATTATGATGAGAAAAAAAGAAAGAAAAAAAAGTAGTAATGAAAATAATGATAAAATAATAATAAATAAATAATTAAATAGATAAGACAACAATGATGATAAATAAGCAAATAAATATAAAACATGAAGACACACATTCACACATACACCCACACAGGCATAACAGATATGCCCCAAAAACGCAGTTTCATAGATATGAAAGCACAGTCAAATACACATAAACGTACATGAGCTCCAACACACACACACACACACACACACACACACACCACAAATTTCCCTGCACCTCCTCTACCCCCTCCTCCACACACTCGGAGTTTCTAGTTTATGTATCGCAGCTTCCACGGCACACACACCCACACACAAACACGCACACGCACACACACACTCACACACACAGACGAACACTTACTTGTACAAGCACACACACACACGTCCATATCTCCCACCCCCAACCCCACACACATATATACAAAGATATATATATATAATATATACGTTCCAATATCCTGATGCTCCCACAGTGTAGGCATGCATACACTCACATACCTCATCCTCTACCTCACCTCCTCCCTGCACCCCCACCTCCCCCTCATACACACACAACACACACACACACACATGCACAGAACTCTCCTGACACTTGTGTACACTTACACTCTCACGCATGCATAAACGCACTCAAAAACATAGACCCACACATACACACAAACACACACATACACACACGCACAGAGGCTGCCACTGATTGGCTGCAAGAGGGATGGGAAAAGATCTCTGATGCCAAGAATGTGGCGTCTAGTGTGTTGCTCAGTCTACTGTATTTGGAAAATCCCACAGAGACTCTGTTCCGTTTTGAAGAAATTTGCGCAGTGGACAAAGAAATAAAGAAATAGCTAATTCATTTTTAGACATCTGTGGAAATGGTTTCAATGTAGTTAGGACCCTAGTTACTATGCAATGGCAATAGAGATGGTTTGTAAGGATGATGGGCATGATGAAAATCGCTACATGATAAAACACACATTGTCCAAGCTTAAAACAATACACACTGTCTATGTCTACATCTACACACACTGTCTGTCTACATCAAAACGCCATCTATGTCTACATCAATACACATCACCTATGTCTACGCCAATACACTTCTTGTAAAGTTCTCACACATATAAAAAAAACAACCAAAACTTGCTGCAGTCAATAGCCACAGACACATACTGACATTTCACACACACACACACACACACACACTAAACACATACACATGTGCCCATGCACAAACACACAGCCCACAAAAGAATCATTCATCACCAGGGCAAAATAAACTCTGCATTACTGTTCAGTGACAGTTAGTAGTGCATGAAGAGATAAAGACAAATACACTACCTGAAATAATCACCAGAAGATGATGATGCACACACAGTATTAAAACTATTACCTAATTTACTGGTTATTAAAGCATTCTATCCTATTCTGTGCATTTTGATTTCTTCAAAATCTTGACTTTGTGAAGAAGCGAACGAGCAGATAACCTGTTCTTCCTTTTATTTCCATCCACAAGCTGAATGACAACAAGCTCTACAACTTTAACCAAGGAAACAAAAACAAAAAAATCCAAAGAAAACGAATTCTGTCAATAAGATCTCTCTATGCCTTGCTCAACTGCAGCTATACAACATATCGCATTCTGATCTCATTCAACTATACAACACATCGCATTCTGATCTCATTCAACTATACAACACATTGCATTCTGATCTCATACAACAATACAACACATTGCATTCTGATCTCATACAGCAATACAGCACATCGCATTCTGATCTCATACCTCTGTTGAAGATCGATACAGCTGCAAGTCATTCAGACACTTGAGTAATATCATGCAAAACTAAAGTGTCGATAGATTAGCAACATCTTGATAAACTTAAAAACACGCACAAACAATGCTTTCAGTTTTTTGTCTTGATTGTTGTTCACCATACATGAGACAAGCACAGTAACTTTTGTTCTTTCACAGAAGACAAACTTACACTACCGAAAGCCAGAGCTGCTTAACTTTTCTGGTCAGCTTACATGTATTTCAATGGTGAGTTTGAAACTATTAAAGGTTAAAGGTTCCTTAGCTTTGTATGGCTATAGGGGCAGTGAATTAATATTCACTGTGTCTAGGGTTTGGCATAGAAAGGAGGGGCCCAACCCTTTCCGTCCTTTTAACCTTACCCAACATAAGCCAGGTACCCATTCACACCTGCATGGAGTGAGGGAAATTAGAGTGCCCTTCCCATGGACACAGAGCCTCAAACCCTGATCACTGGTGACCACTGGGTCAGAAGTGGACACAACACCATGTGGAAACACAGCCTCAAACTGATCACTGGTGACCACAGGGTCAGAAGTGGACACAACACCATGTGGAAACACAGCCTCAAACTGATCACTGGTGACCACTGGATCAGAAGTGGACACAACACCATGTGGAAACACAGCCTCAAACTGATCACTGGTGACCACTGGGTCAGAAGTGGACACAACACCATGTGGAAACACAGCCTCAAACTGATCACTGGTGACCACTGGGTGAGAAGTTCAAAGTCTAACAGTTTCTGCCACAGTGCCTCCTTTTTCTGTGCACCTTGCAACACCTTGCATCTTACTGCAAAACTGAAGGAAAAAGCCAAGCAACACTGGGATCAAGGTGTGTACCTTTACCTTGTCCGAAACTAGTGAAAGAGCAAACGATCACTGCACTTTTTTATTTTCTGACAGTTAATCACCACGCCTGAATAACATTTCCTTTCGTCCCCCTCCAGTGACAAACGTCCGGGAGTGAATCTCCACAAACACAGCTGGAGTGACAGAAAGTCTGCTGGGAATTGTAACATACATTACCTGTTCCACATAGAACAGTAATGAAATCAGCAAACTTAGGACATGCATGAACAAGTACAGTATGTGGAATACAGACATGTATATGACCACAAAGCACAGAGTGTGCAACAGACATATATATGACCAGAAACCACAAAATGTGCAATAAAGACATGCAAATGTCCAAAAACATAATCAGCTGAAGAAAAAGGGTGCAAAAAGAATGCAACTTTCCACTGCAACGCAATCTCAGCTTTGGAAATAAGTGTCTTTGGACAAACCCAGCTGATGGCTGAAAACTGGAACATTTGGAGATTTTTAAAAATTTAATGTGTTTCTTTTCTTCTTCTTATATATATATATATATATACACACTTTTCTATAATTATTTTTTAGCCTAAATTCACAACACGCAAACCGCTAGCGATCTATGACAGAGACACCCATCAGCACTGCAGCTACCGACTATTCCTAACCAGTTTGTCTGCATGGAAAGCTGCTGTCTTGATAACAAACAACAAACAACCTACAGTCAAGTATCATTGCACAGCACATCACATGAGATAAGTGACACGTGTAACTTGTGTGAGACGTGTGACCTGTGTGAGGTGTGTGACCTGTGTGAGACGTGTGACCTGTGTAATGTGTGTGAGACGTGTGACCTGTGTGAGACGTGTGACACGTGTGACCTGTGTGAGACGTGTGACCTGTGTGAGACGTGTGACCTGTGCGAGGTGTGTGACATGCGTGACGTGTGACACGTGTGACCTGTGTGAGGTGTGTGACATGTGACGTGTGTGTGAACTCACTTCATGCAGCTTCTCCTGGTGCATGGCTCTCAGCTTCCCCATGTCTGCGTTCAGCTTCTGGATGTTGTCGTCACGCACCAACACCTGGTGTGCACGTGTACATGAATAAATCAATATCATAATAGAACAGAATAGAATAGAATAGAATATGTCTTTATTACTAAGTGTACCTGGGTCACAAGGAATAATGTGGGGGATAGTACATAACACGGTACGAACATAAATCGAAAATCATACACAAACACAGATACAGTAGAAATTAGGATACATACAAGTGCACATCAATCTAAAAACTTGTGCATACTCACACATACATGTACTACACACACACACACACACACTCTCTCTCTCTCTCTCTTATAATAATTATAACAACAATAATCGGACCTTTGCTGAAACTCAGGCTCTTTCCCACAACCATCAGAAAGAAATGGAGAATGTTGGTGATGTGTTCAGCAGTGCAGTAACCCCATGACAAAAGCCGCTTCAGGGACCAGTGACAGTGAATAATAAAAAATAAAAAAATACACAAAAAAAATAATACAAAAATGGCCATAGAGAGTGGGGAAAAAAGAGGGGGATGGTGGGGGATAGTGGAGGGGTTGGGGGGAGAGGGGGGGAAGAGGAACTGATAAATACTACCAAAATCACAGGCATTAAACTAAGGTGAGCATGTATGTGGGGAGGGAGGGGCAGGGACTGAAATCATTATGGCTTTGGATTTTTAATATTTAAATCTTTTTTAATATTAATGCTCAAGCAGCATGATTGATTTAACAAAAAAACCCAAAAAACATCATACGAAGGGTGAGGAATAAAAAGTAAGAAACGCTAACAATGCATTGCATGTTGAATCAGAAGCTGCACTATGGCGGCGCACTCTGCCCAGAGAAAGAGAGAGCAGTCAGAATTAGACACAGAGAAACCTGCTGTGACAAAAAGTAACACAATATAATACAACATAATGCAGTACAAAAACAGAACAATAAAACACAATACAAGACAATACAATGCAATACTGTACAATGAAATGTGTGGTGTGTCCATCGAGATCGATGATGACCATCGTTGTCATCCAGCTGGGGGATGGGGAGAGGGTGGTGGTGGGGTGGGGCGGAGGATGCTCATGAATCTATCTGTGAATGCGCAGATGGCTGAACAGTCCAATCTGCGCACGAAATGTTCGCTGACAGTTGGGGCAGACAAAGACAGGCATATCATTGTCAGGGAGCTTGTACAGTACAACAATGAAATAAGAGTACGACAAAACACAATGCAGTACAACACAAGGCAGTACAAAACAAAAAATACAATACAGTACAGTACAAAACAACACAAAACAGTACAACACAATACAGTACGATACAGAACAATACAGTACAGTACAAAACAACACAAAACAGTACAACACAATACAGTACGATACAGAACAATACAGTACAGTACAAAACAACACAAAACAGTACAACACAATACAGTACGATACAGAACAATACAGTACAGTACAAAACAACACAAAACAGTACAACACAATACAGTACGATACAGAACAATACAGTACAGTACAAAACAACACAAAACAGTACAACACAATACAGTACGATACAGAACAATACAGTGCAGTACATAACAACACAATGTACAATACAACGCAATGCAGGAAAAAAACAACACCATGCAGTACAGTACAATACAATCCAACACAACCTAGTACAACACTGTACAGTACAACACAGCACAGTACAATAGAGTAAAGCACAGCACAGCACAGCACAGCACAACAGAATTACCTTGGCTGTGGTCTCTTTCTGCTGCCGGTGAAGACACTCCAGGTCTCCTTTCAGCTGCTGGATCAGCTCATCTTTGTTGCTCAGCTGTGAACACAACACAACATAATGCAATACAATACAGACACGTGCAAGTATGGAGTGATGTTCAGCTGTCAACACCATCACAATACACAACACAATGCGATACAGTGCAAGGCTCAGCTGCATTGTAAAGTACAGCACAATGCTCACCTGTCAATACAACGTAATACCATAGAGTACAATTACAGTGTAATGCTCAGCTGTCAACACCACAACACAATACAATACAGTGCAATACATATTATACAGTGCAAGGCTCAGCTGTCAACACTGCCACAACACAATAATATACAATACAGTAAAAGTACGGTACAGTGCTCACCTGTCAACACAATACCACACAGTACACTTTCAGTTTAATGCTCAGCTGTCAACACCACCACAATACAATATGATACAAGAAAGTACAGCGCAATGCTCACCTGTCAACACAACACAATACCACACAGTACACTTACAGTGTAATGCTCAGCTGTCAACACCACCACAACACAATATGATACAACAAAGTACAGCGCAATGCTCACCTGTCAACACAACACAATACCATTCAATAAAGTACAGTGTAATGCTCAGCTTTCAACACCACTACAATACAACCTTACAGTTATCATTTCTTAGTGATCATTAAATTTCTCATAAAGAGTTTAATTTCCAGCATTGGGGATAAGCTTAAGCGCACAGAGCTTCAAGAATATGCGCAATAGCAAGACTTCTTGATAAATAAATAAAATACCTTCTCAAAAGGCTTTATTTATCTACATCTGTATATACATATAGATATAGATATATATCAGTTATTTTCTCACAAAGGTTTTGTGTAATTTTAATTAGAAAAAAAAAATCAGATATCTGTTTATTTTTCTAACAAAAGGTTTGCTATTTCTTATCAGGGATTGATTCACAAAGTTACTTTCACAACAGTGCTCACATCGTTCTGCAGTTTGCCGACTTGTGCCTGTTCAGCAGCCAGCTGGATGCTGAGGCCCCTCATCCTGTCCTCCAGCTGTCGCTGCTCCCCCAGCTGGCTCTCCAGGCGACCACGCTCCTCCTCCACACTGCTCTCCAGCTTCTTCACCGCTCCCTTCTTCGTCTCTATCTGTAATCACCACATTGTCTGTAATCACCACATCCTCCTCCACACTGCTCTCCAGCTTCTTCACTGCTCCCTTCTTCGTCTCTATCTGTAATCACCACATTGTCTGTAATCACCACATCCTCCTCCACACTGCTCTCCAGCTTCTTCACCGCTCCCTTCTTCGTCTCTATCTGTAATCACCACATTGTCTGTAATCAATCACCACACTGTCTGTAATCAATCACCACACTGTCAGTAATCACCACTGTCTCGTAATCACCACAGTAATCACCACATCCTCCTCCACACTGCTCTCCAACTTCTTCACCGCTCCCTTCTTCGTCTCTATCTGTAATCACCACATTGTCTGTAATCAACCACCACACTGTCTGTAATCAATCACCACACTGCCTGTAATCACCACAGTAATCACATCCTCCTCCACACTGCTCTCCAACTTCTTCACCGCTCCCTTCTTTGTCTCTATTTGCAATCACCACATTGTCTGTAATCAATCACCACACTGTCTGTAATCACCACAGTAATCACATCCTCCTCCACACTGCTCTCCAGCTTCTTCACTGCTCCCTTCTTTGTCTCTATCTGTAATCAACACACTGTAATCACCACACTGTCTGTAATCACCACACTGTCTGTAATCACCAAATTGTAATCACCACATCTTCCTCCACAGTGCTCTCCAGCTTCTTAACCACTCCCTTCTTCATCTCTATCTGTAATCACCACACTGTCTGTAATCACCAAATTGTCTGCAATCACCACACTGTCTGTAATCACCACACTGTCTGTAATCACCAAATTGTCTGCAATCACCACACTGTCTGTAATCACCACTGTCTGTAATCACCACTGTCTGTAATTACGACATTGTCTGTAATTACGACATTGTCTGTAATCACTGAATTGTATGCAATCACCACAGTGTTTGTTATCACCACAGTGTCTCTATCTGTAACACCACCATAGTAATCACCACACTGTCTATTTCTGTAATCACACCATTGTCACCACATTGTCTCTAACTGTAATCACAACAGCGTCTCTGTAACCACCACAGTGTCTCTACTTGTAATCACCACAATGCCTCCGTAACCACCACGTTGTCTATTTGTAATCACCACACTGTCTCTATCTGTAATCACATCATCTGTAATCACCACATTGTCTCTGTCTGCAATCAACACATTGTCTGTAAACACCACACTGTATCTATCTGTACTCAGGACATTTTCTCTCTCTGTAATCAGGACACTGAGACATGAGGATGTTGTATCCTGATTGTGTAGAGCCCACTCTCTTCATCTCCATCTATACAGAGCACAGGTTTTAAGAACTGACAGGTATTCAATCCCAGAATTACCCCTTTGCAGTCACCTGGTCTATAAGCAAAAAGAAATCTGTAAGGACACTGAGACAAGTGGATAATGAGTCAAGATCATATCAAATATGGATACTGTGTTCTGATAATGTCATAATTATGAGGATAGTGTGTCCTGACTGTGTCAAATGTGGATACTGCGTCCTGATAACGTCATATGTAGATGATGTGTCCTGAATGTGTCATATGTAGACAGTGTGTCCTCACTGCATCAAATGTGGACAGTGTGTCCTGACTGTACTACGTAACCAATCTACAATTTGATCTCCAACCTACACAGACCTTTCTTCTGACAACACAACAACACAAAGTGACAAAGGAACATCACCTCGCTCTGTGCTGTCCGGAGCTGACCCTTGAGCTGCTCAACCTCTCTCTGCAGCTGGGTGATCTGAAACACAACCATCATCGCCCTTTTACTTCTTCTTCGTGAGCTGCAACTTCCACGTTCACTCATATGTGCACGAGTAGGCTTTTATGTGTATGATTGTTTTTACCCCGCCATGTAGGCAGCCATACTGGTTGGGGTTGCCCTATTACAATATGCCACTGTTCTATTTTTCATGATCAGAGTAACTATGTTTCCACAATGGGATTAATATTCTAAATATTCTATTAGTGGGGTTATATTTGGAAATTAAAAAAAAACAACAACAACTGTTACATTGGTAGTTAGTGTAGTAATAGTTCAGCAATATCCACGCTTTGTACCATGAAATCAATTATGGACACAGAAACATACTAGACCAAAAAGCGTTGTTTCTGAAAGAACTATGAACAGTGAAATTTCATTTCAATACCATTACTTTAAAAAAAATGCTGAAATAAATTTGGTGTGAGAAATATCCTACTTTTGGAGGAATCAACAGAAATGTTAATAGTTATCAATCTATGGAGTGGCTTCTTTCCATCTTTCATGATCAGGTAAGGATATATCCATTCAAGTGGTTTGATTCCCGTTTTGTATGCTCCAAAGTGGAAGGGACAAAGTGTGGATACTGCCCAAAGATCAATGAGAAAAGAACAAAACACAAGAGTTTTGACTGTTCAATTTTATACAGTTGAGAATCACATTGCATGTTTCAGGTTTCCTTGATTTCCATCAGCTAAATATTAATTTTCGTTTATTGAAGAATCCATAGTTTGGCTGCAGCATAACAAAAGCCATACTGTGAACAATCAATCGGGCTTATGGATGAGAGACTGATGACTAGGGTTTACAAAAGATTGATCAAGAGGATTTATGAATGACTGATCAATATGGTTTATAAACGACTGACCAACAGGTTATATAAATGATCTATTGGTAGGGTTTATATATTATGGATCAATAAGGTTTATAAACTATTAAGTAGGAGGGTTTATAAATGATTTATTGACAGGGTTTATGAATGATCAATCAATAGCGTATATAAATCACTGATTGATAAGGTCTATGAATGAGTGATCTGAAGGGAATACAAATGATTGATCAATAAGGTTCATGAATGATCAATCAGCGGGGCTTGCAAGTTTTCATCTGTAGAGTTCATAAATGATCTATTGGGAGGGTTTATGAATGACTGATCAACAGCTTATAAATGACTGATCGGTAGGGTTTATAAATATCGATCAGCTGGGTTTCTGAATGATCAATCAGTAGGGTTTACAGATGACTGATTGCTAGGATTTATGAATGACAGATCTGTAAGGTTTAAGAAAAATCGACAACAACATAACTGTGGTAGTCCTGACCTTCTCCTCGTATCTGCTGTTGGCCTCCTGCATGCTGACCTGTTCCAGCTTCAGCCTCTTGATCACTTCTTCACGACGCTTCACCTGGTCAAGTCAACAACAACAACTAAAACAAAACAAACCAAAACAAAATAAAAAACAAAAAAAACCCACCCCAATACAAAGAATGACGGACAGGCAAAAATGCCTAAAAAGACACCACCCAAAACTGAAACGAAAACACTTTTAAAGAAAGGAAGAAAGATAAATACCTTTTCAAAAAGGGTCCATGCACACATGCATAAACACAGTTATGTTTGAACGTTATCCTGAATACATGCTGTATACACATACACACACACAAAAGCATGCTACATATACTACCTTGCACACACACACACACACACACACACACACACACAAACACTCCTATCTTCTTTTCGGCTTTTACCTAACTTCACCCCCTCTTCCTCCCCCCTCCACACACACACACACACACACACATATCTAGACGCTGAGACACTCCTGTTCAGATTGAGCATTGATGGTGAAGGCCAAATAGCCACACACACACACACACACGCGTGGAGTGTTGGCCTAGTGGTGACGCGTCAGTCTAGGAAGCGAGAGAATCTTAGTGCACTGGTTCGAATCCCTCAGTCACCACTATTTTCTCCCCCTCCACTAGACCTTGAGTGGTAGTCTGGACGCAAGTCATTCGGATGAGATGATAAACAGAGGTCCTGTGTGCAGCATGCACTTAGCGCACATGAAAGAACCCATGGCAACAAAAGGGTTGTCCCTGGCAAAATTTTGTAGAAAAAATCCACTTTGACAGGAAAACAAATAAAATTGCAGGCAGAAAAATTTACCCCCCAAATGGCTGGCGTTCTCTCTGGAGAGAGCAGCCCAAATTTCATACACAGAAATCTTTTGTGACAAAAAGAGTAATACAATACAATACACACCCAAACCCTTCAGCCACACTGACCTCAGTACTGAGACACTCCTGTTCACTCTAAGCGTTGATGGTGAAGGCCAAACACACAGACACACACAGACACAATCACATACACTGACCTCAGTGCTGAGACACTCCTGTCCACTCTGAGCGTTGATGGTGAAGGCCAAACACACAGACAGACAAACACACACACACTGAACTCAGTGCTCAGACACTCCTGTTCACTCTGAGCGTTGATGGTTAAGGCCAAACACAAACACACACAGACACAGACACACACACACACTGACCTCAGTGCTGAGACACTCCTGTTCACTCTGAGCCCAAACACAGACACACACTCACACACACACTCACACACACACAGACACACAAACACACACACTGACCTCAGTGCTGAGACACTCCTGTTCACTCTAAGCGTTGATGGTGAAGGCCAAACATACACACACACAGACACACACTCACACACAGACACACACACTCACACACACACAGACACACACACACACATAAACACACACACACACACACTGACCTCAGTGCTGAGACACTCCTGTTTACTCTGAGCGTTGATGGTGAAGGCCAAACACATACACACACACACAAACACACACACAAACACTGACCTCAGTGCTGAGACACTCCTGTTGATGGTGAAGGCCAAACACACACACACACACACACAAACACACACACAAACAACACAAACACACACTGACCTCAGTGCTGAGACACTCCTGTTCACTCTGAGCGTTGATGGTGAAGGCCGAACACACACACACAAACACACACACACACACACACACACACACACACTCACACTGACCTCAGTGCTGAGACACTCCTGTTTACTCTGAGCGTTGATGGTGAAGGCCAAACACACACACACACAGACACACACACACACACAGAGCCACACTGACCTCAGTGCTCAGACACTCCTGTTCACTCTGAGCGTTGATGGTGAAGGCCAAACACACACACACACAGACACACACACACACTGACCTCAGTGCTGAGACACTCCTGTTCACTCTGAGCGTTGATGGTGAAGGCCAAACACACACACACACAGACACACAGACACACACAGAGCCACACTGACCTCAGTGCTCAGACACTCCTGTTCACTCTGAGCGTTGATGGTGAAGGCCTGGATCCTGGCCTCCAGACGCCCGTTCTCCTCCACCGCGTCCTTGTACTGCTCCCGGGTCAGCCCCAGGTCGTGCTCCAGCTGGTGCAGAGTGATCTCCCTGCGAGACACCTGCAACACGCCACAGCACACGTCAGAATGCATCAGATCCATCGCTTCCACCTCCCTCTATAACAGAGAGAGGAAAGAGATGTGTCAAAGGAATTTCCTAACTCAGAATCGAAAGCTGAACTTATACAATGACTGGATCAGATCCCTTACCTCCAGTCCCTCCACTTCCTCCCCACCCCCCACCTAAAAAAAAAGAGAGAGAAAAGAGAGGTATCACAGAAATTTCCTGACTCAGAATTGAAAGCTGAATATCCAAAGGACTGCCTCAAATCGCTCGCTTCCAGCCCCCCACCCACCCTCCCACCCCACCCCCCTCCAAAAAGACAGAGGAAAGAGAAGTATCTAAGAAATTTCCAAACTCAATAATCGAAAGTTGAACTTACACGCATTGACTGGATCAGATCCTTTGCTTCCAGACCCCCCTCCCCCCAAGAAAAAAGAAGAGAGAGACAGAGAGAGACAGAGACAGAGACAGACAGAGAGAGAGAGGAAAGAGAAGTATCGAAGGAATTTCCTAACTCAGAACTGAAAGCTGAACGTACACAATGACTGAATCAGATCCCACACTTCCAGCCCGAAAAAGACAGAAAGGAAAGAAAGGTGTAGAAGAAATTTCCTAACTCAGAGTTATAAGTTGACATTCCAGATATGAATGCACATAGTAATTACCTAGACACACAATGCCACCGATAAGATACATACATACAACATATGTACACTTGAGAAGTCTGAACCCAAACAAAGCACACAAAAAAAAAAGGAAAAAAAAAGAAGTTGCTTATCTGATCTTCTGAACATTCATGTTTCTCATAAAAACAAAACAAAATCAAGCTCCCAAACATAGAAATAAAAAGGGAAAATGAACAAAACAACAGAAAAACAACAACACCACAACAAAAGTCGCTGACCTGATCTTCTGATAAATTCATATTCCCCAAGTGTAAAATCAAAAACAAGCTCCAAAACAAAACAAAACTGGAGGAAAAAGAAAAGTGGCTGACATCTCCTGATTATCAATGTTTTCCTCATATATAAAAAAGGAACTTTTCTATCTAAAATTACGTTTAAATAACATACTTACCGTGACCCAACTAGTGCAGACTCCGGCAGGGGTCTGACATTCCTATAAAAAAAACCCATGTTTCCCAAAACAACAACAACCCCCCCCCCCCACAAAGTCATGTTCTTTAGGAATAAGAACAAAAGCCAAGCTCCCAAACAAAAACACCAAAAACAGATTAAAAAAAAAAAAAAAAAAGGAAAAAAAAAGAACCCACAGAAAAAAGGTGACAGTAATGCACACAGTGACTGACTAGTATCACTAACCTGATCTTCCAACCGTTTCCGTTCCTCATCTATGGAGACAAAGTCCAGCTCCATCTTGTGCAGGACGGTCTCCTTGCGGGACAGATCCTCCTGCAGATCTCGCATCTGCATCTGCTGCCTGGTGATGGTCTCCTCTTGGGAACACAGCTGTCACACACACATGTAGCCAGTGGTGACTGTGGGTTCCTTGACACAGATTAGCAATCATGTGTGTGCAAACAGAAGACACTTGTATGGGTTGTTGTTGTTCACCAATTTTACGTCTGTTCACTAAGACTGATATTAGATGATCTTGTATGCATGTTGTATTGTGTTGTGCTGTGTTGCGTTGCGTTGCGCTGTGCTGTGCTGTGTTGTACTGTGCCCGTGTTGCGTTGTGTTGTGCTGTGTTGTGTTGTGTTGGGTTGTGCTGTGTTGCATTGGGTTGCGTTGTGTTGTGCTCTGCTGTGTTGTGCTGTGCTGTGTTGCGTTGGGTTGTGCTATGCTGTGCTGTGTTGTGTTACGTTGGGTTGTGCTGTATTGCTTTGGGTTGTGTTGTGTTGCGGCATGTTGTGCTGTACTGTGTTGTATTAATCTTTGTCACAACAGATATCTCTGTGTGAAATGCAGGCTGCTCTACCTGTGGAAAGCGTGTCAGTACAGAACAGCACCACCCTTTCTTTTAAACTTTTTTTTTCTGTATGCAAGTGTATCTGTTTTCCAGTCAAAGTGGATCTTTCTGCAGAATTTTGCAAGGGACAATCCTTTTGCTGCGGAGGGTTATTTTATGTTCTTTTTTTAATTTTTTTTATTGTTTTATTATTTATTAATTCTTTGTCTCCTTCTTCTCATTTTTATCATTACCATCATAATCATCATCATTGTTATCATTATTACTATTATAAATATTGCTATGAGTATCATCATTCTCATCATCATCATCGTTATCATCATTCACATCATCACCATCATAAAAGTGGTTTATATTCTCCAAACCAGACTGAAGCACACAGAAGCTATCATCTGACTATGATGGACTACCAAGACAGAAGAAATGAATGATATTCATTACTATGTTTCACACACACACATGACACAGGTCACTCCTACTACCTGTCCCTCAGTCTGCACCATCTTCTCGTGCAGCACGTTGAGGTCGGCCTTAAGGCGGGAGATCTCCTCCTCACGGTCAGCCACATCCGAGCGGTACAGGGTCTCCTGCTGGGAGGCCGTCAGGTCACGCTCCTGCAGGTCCGTCTGCAGCCGGTCCACCTGGGTGCAACAGCCGAGTGGTTAAAGCACTGGACTTTCAATCTGAGGGTCCCAGGTTTGAATCTCAGTAACAGCGTCTGGTGGGTAAAGGGTGGAGATTTTTCCGATCTCCTAGGTCAGCGTATGTGCAGACCTGCTTGTGCCAGAACCCCCTTTGTGTGTTTACCCGCGCAGAAGATCAAATATGCATGTTTAAGATAGAAACAAGAACATACCCAGTATGCACACCCCCAAAAACGAGTATGGCTTCCTACATGACAGGGTCATACATGTAAAATGTTATATGTCTGTTTGAGTGTGTTTGTGTGCATGTCTGAAATCTGATTGAATGACACAGGAAACGAATGATGAGCGCCCAATGGCAGCCGTCAGTCAGCTTTGTCCAGGTAGGCAGCCTGTTGTGCAAATGACCCCATGTTTGTAAAGCGCTTAGAGCTTGGTCTCCCTCTGAGGATAGGCACTATATAAGTATCCATATCATTCATTCAACACTATGTCCACTTCTGTGCACTGACCATGAGGAGGACTGTACTGGTGACACTAAGGGACACAACACCACCTCCACTTCTGAGCACTGTGAGGAGGTCTGTACTGGTGACACTAAGGGACACAACACCACCTCCACTTCTGAGCACTGACCATGAGGAGGACTGTACTAGTGACACTGAGGGACACAACACCACCTCCACTTCTGAGCACTGTGAGGACTGTACTGGTGACACTGAGGGACACAACACCACCTCCACTTCTGAGCACTGTGAGGACTGTACTGGTGACACTAAGGGACACAACACTACCTCCACTTCTGAGCACTGACTGTGAGGAGGACTGTACTGGTGACACTAAGGGACACAACACCACCTCCACTTCTGAGCACTGTGAGGAGGACTGTACTGGTGACACTAAGGGACACAACACCACCTCCACTTCTGAGCACTGTGAGGAGGACTGTACTGGTGACACTAAGGGACACAACACCACCTCCACTTCTGAGCACTGACCATAAGGACTGTACTGGTGACACTAAGGGACACAACACCACCTCCACTTCTGAGCACTGACCATAAGGACTGTACTGGTGACACTGAGGGACACAACACCACCTCCACTTCTGAGCACTGTGAGGAGGACTGTACTGGTGACACTAAGGGACACAGCACCACCTCCACTTCTGAGCACTGACCATGAGGAGGACTGTACTGGTGACACTGAGGGACACACCACCACCTCCACTTCTGAGCACTGACCATGAGGAGGACTGTACTGGTGACACTGAGGGACACACCACCACCTCCACTTCTGAGCACTGACCATGAGGAGGACTGTACTGGTGACACTGAGGGACACAACACCACCTCCACTTCTGAGCACTGACCATGAGGAGGACTGTACTGGTGACACTGAGGGACACAACACTACCTCCACTTCTGAGCACTGACCATGAGGAGGACTGTACTGGTGACACTAAGGGACACAACACCACCTCCACTTCTGAGCACTGACCATGAGGAGGACTGTACTGGTGACACTGAGGGACACACCACCACCTCCACTTCTGAGCACTGACTGTGAGGAGGACTGTACTGGTGACACTGAGGGACACAACACCACCTCCACTTCTGAGCACTGACCATGAGAAGGACTGTACTGGTGACACTGAGGGACACAACACCACCTCCACTTCTGAGCACTGTGAGGAGGACTGTACTGGTGACACTGAGGGACACAGCACCACCTCCACTTCTGAGCACTGTGAGGACTGTACTGGTGACACTGAGGGGCCACTGGATGCATGTTTCAAGGGACATTGAACAAGAAGTCACTCTGCCTTCCATGTCGCGTCACAGGGTCATACTCCTGAACTGAACAGAATATCAGTGCTGTGCACTGAAACCAATTTCTGGAATAGAAAGGTGAAAGGAGCCATCCAACTCGACATGAGAAAGCCCAGCTTCAACTGGGACACTGGCCTGGAACTCCCCCCAATCTATCACAGTGTGCAGGAAAACCATGGTCGGGAACCTCTGGCCAGGTAACTTTAATGTAGCTGTGAACTTAGCTCACTCACAACCCAAGATGTTCCTGTATCAGTTTTGCTGAGAAAGGTGGCGCGAAACCACTGAAATATACAAGTAAGTTAAAACTTTTGATTCTGAGTATGGAATCTTTCTTCCAACAATGCCTCCACTCTTTATACATCTTCACCACGGGAAACAGAGTGTTCTTACTTTCAAAAGGTTAACTGACAGTTATATAATGAGACTCATTTCATCCTACATAACATTCCCTTATGACACAAGGCACATAAAAACTTCACAGCAAACCATTCAGAAACAAAATTGTACTGATCTTTTTCTTTCTGATTTCGCCCTCTTATAGCTTCTACCACCTTGAACAGTTCCAGGTCTGGAGTAGTAAGATGACTCAAGTTTTACCTGGGATGAAATGGGTTAATACCACAAGCAGGCATTACCCAGTGGAACTCCTTGCCATACAGGTTAAGACACTGCCTGTCCATTCCTAGCTTCTAAACCAACCTCATGACTCATCTTTCAAAAACTGCCTTTGAATAATTGTTATATATGTGTGTATGCATGCATGTTTGTACACACACACACACACACACAGACACACACACATATATATATATATATATACTTTGCTAACTTCATTGCAGTTTGGTACTTTTTGTGTGTTGTCTTGTCATAGCTTTTTATCTTACTTTGTTGGACTGGCATGTTTTGATGAATGGATGGATACATTGCAATGTATTCCAACTGAAACAATTGTACTGGAAAGCGCTCTGAGCAAAACGTATTTGAGTAGGCGCCACATAAGTGAACATTTTTAACAATTATTATCATATCATTATGATTATTATTATCATTACCTCTCTTGACTGAGCAGCGTGGCGGGTCTGCATTTGTTGCTTCTCCTTCTCTGCTTCCTCCAGCTTTAGCTGAGCCTCCTGAGTCTGTGAGTTGGATAGGAAAACAAAATGCTAACACAGATCCCATGGCAACTTGGTTTGATTCATGGACTGATGGCTGGGAGGAAGTGGGTTTGATCCACATCAGAGGGGGTTGTTTTTTTTGGGGGTTGTTGTTGTTGTTGTTGTTGTTCATGAATGGCTTTTACCCAGAGCTGAGTGTGCTGTGAACTTAAATGGGAAGACTGGGACCATACAGTCAGGGGTCATCCACTTCACGGACGCGTCTCTGGAAGTGCTGCTCAAATTTCCTGACCATCACTGCAGGTGTCTGTGTTTCTCAGCCTGGTTGACACCAGGAAATATTATGATGGTACAGCCTAATCAACTAGTCCCAAACCTAAAATGGTCCCCTCTCCCATAGCAGCATCTTCATCACCCTCATCATCATTCATTATCATCATCAAAATATTGAAAACAAAATGATCCAGATTCTGGGGCACACACACACACACACACACACACACACACACACACACACACACACACACACACACACAGAATTAATACAGACTCTTGTGAACATGGCTAAACATAAGAGCCTTTTTTCTTCAAAACTGAAAACAATGTTTCACCCTGTCACTCCTGACGCATTCTGCTACGCTGTAAGCCGAGGAAAAAATCCAGAAAAATGGAGAAAAAAAAATCAAGCATGTAGTTTAAGTTCAGTCATACCTCACAAAGTATCTAAGGTGATTATTAAAAAAAAAGAAGAATATATTACCATGATGCATTCCTACTATCAACACTCATAATTCACAAATAATTCATATATGATGCAGCTTACACATACTTACACACACACACACACACACAATATTCCTTTGTGTATGCACACACATATTCATAGCTGGGCATCATTCTTGGCTTCTGTTTTTAACTCTTCCTACAGCTACACACATACACACACACACACACACACACAACACATGCATAAACACTCACACACAAACAAACCCCCACCCACACTCCCCCCCCTCCCCACCTTTGCCTTGGCCTGCACAATTTCCTCCCTCAGCTGTTTGACCAGTTCACTCTGATGCTGGGCGTTCGCTAAGGCATCCCGCAGTTTTTCCTCTGCATCCCGTGAGTCCGTGCGGAGCCGCAGCAAGGCGTCAGTACGTTCAGCCACCTTCACAACCACCAGTTCTCATTCTTTACACAGCTCAAATGTCGCATGTGTTTTACAGTGGCTTTGAAGCATGCCTAAAAACAACACTATCTTCAAGCCAACCAAAATGGTCTGAAAAGAAAAAGATAAACAAAACACACAAAAAATGAAGGGTGAAAAAGCTGACTAAATCTGTCAAATTAAAGAATTTTTCTTCTTATTTCATTTTATTTTTTTACAGAAAAGCATGAATCGTAAAATAGATCAACATAAGTAGATAAGCTGAGCCTGATGTGAAAGTGATGTAAACAAGCAAAAATTGAAATGCCTATGAAAAGCTAAGCTTTGAAAATAAAAATGACACAAAGAAATCACGAACCAGTCAAAAACTGATGCAATTAAAATCTGGAACTGAATTCATCTCTCTCTCTCTCTCTCTCTCTCACACACACACACACATGCACACAACATACATACATGCACAGTCTGACTGAAGGATTACCGTGCATGTATGTTGTGTATGTGTGTCTGAATGATGGATACCAATAAAAAATCTTAGCATAGTTTCACTGGAAACAAGGCTGGTCTTTAGTTGGTTGTTTTATTGTTTTAATTCCTAACCATTCACAGTGTACACAATGTTTAGCATAAAGAGGAGAATCAAAATGTGCTGAAAGAAAAGTTGCCAAACCAATCAACCAAACAAACAAACAAAAAATCTTGCTACCTGACATTTTCTGAGGACAAAGGGAGTATCATATTTGGATATCTGCTCAATATCATCATTCAAAAGCCATAAAACCTTTCAAGGTCCAGTAAAAAACAACAACACGACAACAACGAAAACTCCACATTGGTTTCCATGGAAAGAACACAGAAAACATGCAATATTCAAAGAATAATAAAGATAGCATGAAGATATGAAAAGCTAAAAAAAACACCCCAAAAAACCCATGTACACAAATACACACACGCACAAACACGCACTCTCATGCACTCTTTCTCTCATTTATACCATGCTGGTTTTTAGCTAAACCAGGTTACATTACAGGAACAATCCTAATAACTAAATGCCTAAATGACACTTATAATTCAGGCAATATGAATAAAACAATAAACAAACAGTGAATATGTAAGTTGCTGCTCATGTACACAGGAAAAAGAAATCGAACACATTTTTCTGTGCCTTTCGTAACACATGCAGACAAGCTCTATGCACAACACACCCAGTGTTCTCAAACAGCAGCGCAAAAATGCTGTAGAAAAACAACAACAAATATAACAAAAAACATGGCTGCCAATTCCCCGTCAAACTTACCAGTGTGAAAGTTTGTGTGTGTCTGCATGAATACTTAAATTCGTGTGTGTGCATGAATACACGTGTATGTGAACATGTACTTTGTGAAAGTGTGCGTGCATGCATGCATGTGTGTAGGAGTGTGTAAGTTTGAGTGTGGGTGTATATTTCTATTTGAATGTGTGTGTCTTTGTGTCTGTATGTTTGTGTTTGTGAGTTTTTGTTTCTCACCAACATCTTTCCATACCAGAAAAGTATTCTTGAGTGTTACTTGTTTTGTTGTTTTTTTGTTTTGTTTTTGGTTTTCTTCAAAGAACTTATCTGTCACCTTTCAACAGTATCTCAACACACCTGAAGCATCCAATTGTCCAAAGTCTACACAGTTTATTGGCAAGTGACAGAATTCCAGGATCTGTATTTTGCTACGGCCCAAAGTCTAAAACTACAGGACAATATACACAAACACACACGCACATTCAATTATCATCATTCTATGACTATGAAAAAAAAGAAGAAAAAAAGCACACACCTCCCTCCCTTCATTTCAACGCCTCCCACAAAGGTCTAGATTCCTGATGGCTCCCACAAACCACCACCATCCACTCCCTTCAAGACATCCCCTCCTCCCCCATCCCCCCCAACCCCCTCCACCTCCCTGTATCCCACCATCTCTTCCGTCTTCCTGTTTTCCGCCTTGAGTGCTGAGCCAAGAAGAGAACCTACCTCAGAGCTGAGCAAGTCACGGGTATCTTTGGAGGCTAGCTGCAGTCGCTGCAGACTGTGGGTGAGTGTGGACACCTGAGGGAGGGACAGAAGGGAGAGATGGGCGTAGCAGCACTGACCGCAGGCAACATGTCCACAGACTCACCGTGCTGTGTTGTATGTGTCATCGTACAGGCAGGCAGCCAGGGGGTATATATTTATATATATCTATATAAATAGAGGTGTGTGGGTCTGTTGTTGTTGTCCAGTGGCGGGTTAGTCAAGGAGGTTAGACAACACTGCAGTCTCATCAAGGATTGTTTTGTTAAGTAGGGGTTGTAAATTTGGTACAAAAACAAAACAAAAAACAAACGAAAAAAACCCCACCCCACACAAAGTGCTGAAAACTGGTTAGTACCTCTGTCTTTTTTCAATGGCTTTGTGTGTGTGTGTGTGTGTGTGTGTGGGGGGGGGGGGGGGGTGCTGATTTTTTATGAAACTCAAAATGTTTGTTTTTGTTTCTTTCTCTCTCTACCAGTGTAAACATTTGTAAATTCTGTTGTTCTTCCAGTAATTCTTCAAGGTTTTTTTGTTTTGTTTTTGTTTTGTTTTGTCTTGTTTTGTTTTAGTGTAGGTTCTGATTCTCCCTTTCTTTTCATGTCTGTTTTCCTTTAAATACCACAGACGGTCAGGGCTTTGGGTTATCCAAGGACAATGTGGGGTGAACAAGTCCACAATGTTTTTGGTTTAGCAGAAAATTGAAGATAGGATTTTATAAATGTTTTAAGTACAGATCTGTGTGGACTTCTCTCAAAAACATTAGCTTCCTAGAGACTGTTTAAATGTGATTTGAACTAAATTTACTGTACTGAAAACATATAGACCCCATCCCAGTTTCCTGAATACTTATAAGCCTCTGGTCATTTTCTGGATCTTTAAAGTCCAACGTTGAGAAATGTTGACACAAGAAATGATCCACCAAACTGTATCAGTGAAATATTCAGCGTTTTGTTCAAATCTGTTCTTTAAACATTTGTTTCAATACACTGTTTGAGGTAAAAATCAGTTATCCAATATAAAAGATGAAGCCAAGCAAACCACATGAGTTATTTAATATGAACATAAAGCCAAACCAAACCGCCACACATCTAATCCAGCAAAAGAATAAGGGTGCTAGTGAACACTACCAAACCACCCAACACTTCCAAGCTGACATCATTTTATTTTAGTAAAAAGCATCACACACATGAGTAAGTAGCCTTAACAAACAAGAAAGTAAAACACTCAAAATGGAAAATAAAATGCCCCTAATCTGCATCACGCATTGGTAAAACTTGTGTATTGTCTTATGTTTCAATGTCACAGGCAAACCATGTATCATAAAGATTGGAAATCAACTGTTACATAAAAGAAGTGGCTGGCTTTTACATTCACGTAAGTTTCAGGAAACATAAAACAAAAACTGGTAGTTTTGGAGGGTGCAGTTTAATCATGAAAACCAGTTTGCTTTTTGGATTAATACTGTTAATTCACAAATTCCTTCTTACCGCCTGAGTTTTCTGTTAAACCCCAAAGAGAAAAGTTAACCAAATAAAATGAAAAATCAACAAAAAAACGGCAACAAAAGGAAAAACAAGAATTTCCAAAATCTCCCCAAAGCAAATACAGTACCAAACAAAAACCAGGAAATAAGCATTTGCAAATAAAAAGAAAACCATGTTAAGAGAAGTAAACTAAACCCAGTTTATGAACATACGCAAATAAATAGGAAAAAACCCCAACTATGTTAACAGAATTAAATACGCTACATGCCTAGGTTAGATACTTGTCACTTTCACAGTAATTCAATGTACATGTTTGTATATGTGTGTGTATGGGTGTGCACATTTGAATGTAATCATAATTATGTAACATGTTTGTGTATGTCCGTAAAAGCAGCCATCTGCAGTAGATGGAGTATCGTGTGTGTGTGTGTGTGTGTGTGTGTGTGTGTGTGTGTGTAAGTAAATGTATGAATGTCATATTCAAAACAGAAAAAAACAAATTACATGTACTAGTTTTTAAAATCGATTTCATATTTCACAGCAGATTCTACACTTACAATCATGTATGACGATCTGAAAGACACCACATACATACACATCCCTCCCAGACTGTCCATCTTTAATCTCCCTCTTCTTCCTTACACACCCTCCTTACCCACCATCCACACACACACACACACACACACACACTTTCCATAAAGAACAGTGTTTTTATTCAAGTATGACTGTCAAACAGTAATTACACCCCATTTTCCTTGTCCAAATATCATACCACTCTCTATGTTTTACATTTTTTGTTCATATATTTTCTTGTATTGATTCTTAACATCATTCAGTGTAAAAATAAAAAAAAAAAAAAATCATAAGGGTGGTGCTCTCAGTTCAGTGACATGCTCTCCCTGGAGAGAGCAACCCGAATTTCACACAGAGAAATCTGTTGTGACAAAAAAGAGTAATACAATACAAAAAAACCAAAAAAACCCAACAAAACTTGCTCTACTTCTACAATGACTATCCAGCTAGCCAACACGTGCACGCCACACCCACAAGATACCACACGTGCACGCATACAACAGAGAAAGGTGCTCCTTGCCATTCCTCACAGCCCTAAAATGACTTACCTGTGCCTGCACCTCAGAGTACTGCCCGCGCATAGTCTGCAGATCTCCCTCCAGACGTATCGCCTTGCTGCGACTGTTCTGCATCTGAAACACAGACACACACCCACGTCCTATTACAAGCATGCTTGACTTCAGCTCTTTCAAAAACCCTGAAAATAAAGTAGAATGCCTACTTGCTGTGACTGTTTTGCATCTGAGACACAGACACCAGCAGGTCCTGTTAAAAGCATGCTTGACTTCACTGTCAGCTCTTACAATACCCCGGAAAATAGAGTATCGCCTTGCTGCGACTGTTCTGCATCTGAAACACAGACACCCGCAGGTCCTGTTAAAAGCATGCTTGACTTCACTGTCAGCTCTTACAATACCCCGGAAAATAGAGTATCGCCTTGCTGCGACTGTTCTGCATCTGAAACACAGACACACACCCATGTCCTATTACAAGCATGCTTGACTACAGCTCTTTCAAAAACCCTGAAAATAGAGTATGGATGCCTACTTGCTGTGACTGTTCTGCATCTGAGACACAGACACACACCCATGTCTTGTTACAAGCATGCTTGACATCACTGTCAGCTCTTACAATAGCCCCTGAAAATAAGAGTATGAATGCCATACTCGCTGCGACTGTTCTGCATCTGAGACACAGACACACCCGTGTCCTGTTACAAGCATGCTTGACTTCACCATCAGCTCTTACAATACCCCAGAAAATAGTGTATGGCTGCCAGCTTGATGTGGCTGTACTGCATCTCAACAACACACCCATCTTTGCTGCCATGGGTGCTTTTTCAGTACAATAAGTGCATACTGCACACAGGATCTCCATTTATCATTTCATCAAAATGACATGATGCTCAGTTTGATTTTCCAGTCAAACTTGGGAAAAAAAAAAAAAAGAAAAAAAAAAAGCGAGAGCAGGAATCAAACCCTGACGATCACAGACACTGTATTGGTAGATAAGCCTCTTAACTATTCTGCTCCAACCTTCCACCCAGTTCATGGACGAACAAAGCACCACCACACACTCAACACTCAGCACAGAATCATCACCTCATTGTCAGCGTCCTCCAGCTGGGTGCGGAGACGTGCCATCTCCTCGTCCTGACCCTTCAGCCGTGTCTCCTGCCTCTGCAACTGTTCCAACACCAACACTGTGATGATTTCTGTCACTGTCTGAACATCAACACTGTGATGATTACTGTCACTGTCTGAACATCAACACTGTGTGATGATTACTGTCACTGTCTGAACATCAACACTGTGATGATTACTGTCACTGTCTGAACATCAACACTGTGATGATTACTGTCACTGTCTGAACATCAACACTGTGTGATGATTACTGTCACTGTCTGAACATCAACACTGTGTGATGATTACTGTCACTGTCTGAACATCAACACTGTGATGATTACTGTCACTGTCTGAACATCAACACTGTGTGATGATTACTGTCACTGTCTGAACATCAACACTGTGATGATTACTGTCACTGTCTGAACATCAACACTGTGTGATGATTACTGTCACTGTCAGAACATTAACACTGTGATGATTACTGTCACTGTCTGAACATCAACACTGTGATGATTACTGTCACTGTCTGAACATCAACACTGTGATGATTACTGTTGCTGTCTAAATATCAACACTGTGATGATTACTGTCACTGTTCCAACATCAACACTGTGTGATATTACTGTCACTGTCCGAACATCAACATTGTGTGATGATTACTGTCACTGTCTTAACATCAACACTGTGTGATGATTACTGTCACTGTCTGAACATCAACACTGTGATGATTACTGTCACTGTCTGAACATCAACACTGTGATGATTACTGTCACTGTCTGAACATCAACAATGTGTGATGATTACTGTCACTGTCTAAACATCATCACTGTGTGATGATTACTGTCACTGTCTAAACATCAAGAATGTGTGATGATTACTGTCACTGTCTAAACATCATCACTGTGTGATGATTACTGTCACTGTCTAAACATCAACAATGTGTGATGATTACTGTCACTGTCTGAACATCAACACTGTAATGATTACTGTCACTGTCTGAACATCAACACTGTGTGATGATTACTGTCACTGTCTGAACATCAAAACTGTGTAATGATTACTGTCACTGTCTGAACATCAACACTGTGATGATTACTGTCACTGTTCCAACATCAACACTGTGTGATCATTACTGTCACTGTCTAAACATCAACACTGTGTGATGATTACTGTCACTGTCTGAACATCAACAATGTGATCATTACTGTCACTGTCTGAACATCAACACTGTGTGATCATTACTGTCACTGTCTGAACATCAACAATGTGATCATTACTGTCACTGTCTGAACATCAACAATGTGTGATGATTACTGTCTCTGTCTGAACATTAACACTGTGTGATGATTACTGTCACTGTCTGAACATCAACACTGTGTGATGATTACTGTCACTGTCTGAACATCAACACTGTGTGATCATTACTGTCACTGTCTAAACATCAACAATGTGTGATGATTACTGTCTCTGTGTGAACATCAACACTGTGTGATGATTACTGTCACTGTCTGAACATCAACACTGTGATGATTACTGTCACTGTCTGAACATCAACAATGTGTGATGATTACTGTCTCTGTCTGAACATCAACACTGTGTGATGATTACTGTCACTGTCTGAACATCAACACTGTGATGATTACTGTCACTGTCTGAACATCAACACTGTGTGATGATTACTGTCACTGTCTGAACATCAACACTGTGATGATTACTGTCACTGTCTGAACATTAACACTGTGATGATTACTGTCACTGTCTGAACATCAACACTGTGATGATTACTGTCACTGTCTGAACATCAACACTGTGTGATGATTACTGTCACTGTCTAAACATCAACACTGTGTGATGATTATTGTCACTGTCTGAACATTAACACTGTGATGATTACTGTCACTGTCTGAACATTAACACTGTGATGATTACTGTCACTGTCTGAACATCAACACTGTGTGATGATTACTGTCACTGTCTGAACATCAACACTGTGTGATGAGTACTGTCACTGTCTGAACATCAACACTGTGTGATGATTACTGTCATTGTCTTAACATCAACACTGTGATGATTACTGTCACTGTCTGAACATTAACACTGTGTGACGATTACTGTCACTGTCTGAACATCAACACTGTGATGATTACTGTCACTGTCTGAACATCAACACTGTGTGATGATTACTGTCACTGTCTGAACATCAACACTGTGTGATGATTACTGTCACTGTCTGAACATCAACACTGTGTGATGATTACTGTCACTGTCTGAACATCAACACTGTGATGATTACTGTCACTGTCTGAACATCAACACTGTGATGATTACTGTCACTGTCTGAACATCAACACTGTGTGATGATTACTGTCACTGTCTGAACATCAACACTGTGTGATATTACTGTCACTGTCTGAACATCAACACTGTGATGATTACTGTCACTGTCTGAACATCAACACTGTGTGATCATTACTGTCACTGTCTGAACATCAACACTGTGTGATGATTACTGTCACTGTCTGAACATCAACACTGTGTGATGATTACTGTCACTGTCTGAACACCAACACTGTGATGATTACTGTCACTGTCTGAACATCAACACTGTGATGATTACTGTCACTGTCTGAACATCAACACTGTGTGATGATTACTGTCACTGTCTGAACATCAACACTGTGTGATGATTACTGTCACTGTCTGAACATCAACACTGTGTGATGATTACTGTCACTGTCTGAACATCAACACTGTGTGATGATTACTGTCACTGTTCCAACATCAACACTGTGTGATGATTACTGTCTCTGTCTGAACATCAACACTGTGTGATGATTACTGTCACTGTCTGAACATTAACACTGTGTGATGATTACTGTCACTGTCTGAACATCAACACTGTGTGATGATTACTGTCACTGTCTGAACATCAACACTGTGTGATGATTACTGTCACCGTCTGAACATCAACACTGTGTGATGATTACTGTCACTGTCTGAACATCAACACTGTGATGATTACTGTCACTGTCTGAACATCAACACTGTGTGATGATTACTGTCACTGTCTGAACATCAACACTGTGATGATTACTGTCACTGTCTGAACATCAACACTGTGTGATATTACTGTCACTGCTTTTTATCCTTTCAGCATTGTGTGATAACTACAGTCTGTGCGGTTTTCATTGCTTCAGAGGTTTTAGTTCTTAGGCAGTGATTTAAGTTAATTAAAGATCTTGAAATAATGACAATAATGATTAAATCATGTATATCAAAACTGTCAATAGTCACAAACTTTTCTCACCTGTCAATACTTACAATGATCATACTAACTGTTGGTCAGGATTAATATCACCGTACACATTCTGGAACGATTTGGTTAATATTTGTGACGAAGTGATACACAACTTCCTAGTCTTGAATATAATAAAATAAATCTTGCAACAAAGTGCTGAAAATGCTAAAATTTTGTTGAAATTTTCATCAGCACATTGTCTGTCAAGAGTTGTGTTCTTTCCTCTGTTGCCTATTCTCAGTTCAAAGGTAAAACAACCAGCTGAAAGTGAAATGATTTTTTTTTTTTAAACAACGAACTGTGATGCATGCAGAAACAGGACAAGAAGACCAAAGAAAAATGTGCTCATCAAAACTGAGATTCCAAGTGCTCTGATCCCACCACCATCTTCCTTTGACAATCAGTTGTTTAAATGAAATCATTATATCTCTTCTGTCTTTTTTTTTTTTTTTTTTCAAAGTCCTTTCACAAAACTTGATGCAGGACTGTGGATGGGGATGAAATGTATGGGTTGTAATGCTAGTTATTGGCAATGACCCAATGATAAGAAGAAACAAAGGATGAAGGAAGATAGAGAAGGATGAAAATGAAAGACAGACTTCATAAAACTAAAACAATAAGGTCAATCAATTCGATTTCAATTCATTCACACAGAGACATAGAGACACTGAGAGAGAGAGAGAGAGAGTGAGAGAGCTATCACAATGGCATGCATACAAGAAGTATACATGTGTTTGTGTACTCTTGTAAATTTTTGTTTATTTTTTGGGTTTTTTTTTCATAGCCTGTTCATCTAAGATGATGATATTAATATAATACTATTGTACAGATTAATCCACAATCACTGCATTCTATGTTGATGCACACACCTACTTGCACAAACCATTACATGATGATGGCGACCATTCTTAATATCTTTACTGTGCACACACTGAACCACTGGAAATCAACAAGAGTAAAAAACAGTGGTGGGGGAACATGCTGAAAACAGGGGTGCAGAAGGAAATCATGGGAAACCAAACCAGTGCAGCTGGCCAGTGGGCTGGCCATTAGTAAAAGGAGGTAAGTCAATATCACCCCATGAAACATTACCTCCTCCTGCGCTCTTCTCAACTGTTCCTCTGCGATACCAGCATTTTTCAACTGGTGATCCGACTGTCAAGAACGATGATATAGCAAACAGTTTAAGATCAGAAAGCTGTGGGCAAGCTCAAAGGCAGTAACGGAAACAAGCATGGTAAGTCTGCAGTTACATGTATGTGCTCTATTTGACACTACCAATGGTTTTAGAATATTTATACCATGTGACAGAAAACAGGTAACATCTCAAATTCAGGCGACTAAGGGCGTTTGTTTACTTCTGAAAAAAAAAATCCTTAATACAGTGTGAGCCAGGCTTATCCATTTTATCTAGCATTATCTATTTCAACAGCTGGATTATCAAGGCCATATTTTTCATTGTAATAATACAATTTTTTGGTGCTTTGGTACTGCTTGTGCCTTTTACACATTTTTACATTTCCTTTTTTGTTCTGCTTTAAGCCTTCAGAAAAAACATGACCAAACACATTATACATATAACACCTGCCAATCAATCAAACAAATTCAAAAAGAAATGTAGCTCAGCATTCTGAGTGAAAAGAATGTACATTATTTTTTCTCTCAACAGTATGCAAAAGAAACCAATCTATGTTGCACTGATAATGATTTCTATGTAGGAAAGCTCACATACACACAAGACTAAAAGCATGCAATGGCCTCACATGAGTAACACATGTCTACCATCAATGACTGAACAGATGGTTAGAAAAGCCAAATAAGAAAATTACAATGCGAAAGAAATATTACAAAATTCAAGTTCTGAATAAAGTGACTGAAATCTTACAGAATTCCAGTTCTCAACAGTGACAGAAATCTTACAGAATTCAAATGCTTCTGTAAAGCACCTAAAGCCCTATTTAGAGATAAGGCACAAAATAAGTTCACAATGTTACTACAATCATCAAAATCTCAATAATCTGGCAGAACCTTTATGAAATCAAATCCTCAACAATGTGACAGAAATCCTACAGAATTCAAATTCTGCACAATGTGACAGAAACCTGATATAATTCTGAACAATCCAAAAGATTTCAAATTCTGAACAATGTGTCAGAAATCCTACAGAATTCCAGTTCTCAATCATGTGAATGAATCTTACATAATTCCAATTGTCAACAATGTGACAGAAATTCTATAGAATTCCGGTTTTCAATAAGACTCTTACAGAATTCAAATTCTCAAAAATGTGACAGAAATCCTACATAATTCATATTCTCAACACTGTGACAGAAATTCTGCAATATTCCATATCTCAATAATGTGAAGGAATCTTACAGAACTCAAATTCTCAACAAGGTGACAGAAATCCAGTAGAATTCAAACCCTCAATACCATTATAGAAATCCTACAGAATTCCAGTTCTCAAAAATGTGAGACTCTTATTACAAAATTCAAATTCTAAACAATAAACTGTGACAGAAATCCTGCAAAATTCCAGTTCTCAACACGTGAAAACATCTTACAGAATTCAATTTCTCAATAATTTGACAGATATCCTGTAGAATTCAAATTCTAAACAAAGTGACAGAAATCCTGCAGAATTCAAATTCTAAACAATGTGACAGAAATCCAGTAGAATTCAAATCCTCCACAAAGTGACAGAAATCCTTCACAACTCAAATCCTCAATAACATGGCCACACAGTCAGTCAAGATAAATCAAAAAATAAAAACCCCACTGCACTCACCTCAGCCACAGCAGCATCTCTCTTCTCCTGCAGGTTGAGGACGTCCATCCTCAAGGTCTGAATCGTCTCGTCACGACGCCGCAACTCTGACTTGAGAATCTCGTGATGGTCGTGGGTGGAAATCTGACTGTCACGGACCCTCTCCTGCAGAGCTCCAATCTGCGTGGGTGTGAGGAAGGAGGAAAAAAGGGGCTTTTAAACATGGTTCTACAAGTTCTAGAAATCTGCGTGGGTGTGAGGAAGGAGGAAAAAAGGGGCTTTTAAACATGGTTCTACAAGTTCTAAAAGTTCCAAATTTTTAATCTTGGTGGTGTTTTTTTGTTGTTGTTTTTTTTGTTTTTTTTGCTGAGCCATTATCTACACCACTTCAGTAGCACTACGCCCAAACCACTCATTCCAAGTTCCCACCCCCCTGTCCACCCCCATGATCTTCATCACAAGTCACTGTCTTTATCTGACATCAAATGTATCAACTAAATTAGAGGGTTGACTGACTAACTTGGTACAAGTTTTCTTCGAATAAACTCTTGTGGATCAATCAACAAAGCTCTGTAACTGATGTTTCAGTTCCAGAGTCCAAGGACATATGTTCAAATGAGTAGAGACAGAGCTCCCATAGCGTTATGTTAATCATAACTTACCAAACAGGTAACAGCCAGAACTTGTCAGAACTTTTACAAGCAAATAAACAACCCTCCTTACTCCATACATTCATTTTTAAACAACACAGACTATACAGATATTATTATCATCATTACTGCTGATGTAGCAAAACTGGTCACTCATGCATGATTATTAATATCTGAAACAGAATAAAAAAAATGCCATCATAGTGAGATACCTCGTCCATTGCCTTCCTACGATGTTCCTTAGCATCCCTGAGTTCAGACTCCAGAGTACTGATCCGCCTTTCATAGTGTGAGATCTGGAGGAAAGTAAAATTAATATAATGGTGGCCAAAAGGAAAGTTCAGTTTTCATATAAGCTACACATCTGCTGTGAAAAAACATAATGAAATAAAATAAATTTAAAAAAAATGTAATATATGCCTACTGTTTTCAAAAACTCAATGTGATGATCCAGCCTTGACCAAAAGGAAAACATGCAAGCACAGAAAAAAAACATGCACATTTCTTAAGATGTAGGCACAGAAGCAAACACCAGTCAGACCAAAAGATGCGGTAAAAACAACAACAAAAACGTGCCCATCATCAGTGGCAAAAGTCCTGGGTTTCAACCCCATTGGGGCAATAAGATGCCGACATGTGTGTGGTGTTTGTGATGCTGACATGTGTGGCATTCACGTTAATGTTCAGTTGAGAAGGGCTACACATGGTTCATGTCAGTGTGTGTTGGGTCAGTTTGTGGCAATTCTGACCAGGTGGGAAAATGTGTTCATACTGATTATCATCACCCCCCCCCCACACACACACACACACATACAGACACACACAAATACACACACACACACACATGTCCATCAAGTAAACACCTGTGAACTCACATCATGCACACAGTGAGTATGCTGGTCCCTCATGGTAGAAAGCTCAGCCCTCAGCTGTCGTATGGTATCTTCTGACTTACTGGCCTGCAAGAGAAACAACACACTTATTCATGTGTGTGTGTGTGTGTGTGTGTGTGTGTGTGTGGTGTGTGTGTGTGTGTGTGTGTGTGTGTGTGTGTGTGTGTGTGTGTGTGTGTGTGTGTGTGTGTGTGTGTCTGTGTGTGTCTGGGTGTTTGTATGTGTGGTTTCTGTGTGTATGATAATATACCCAACCAACCTATATCTGTCCCTGAAACAGAAAATTTTGCAAGGATATTTTTGTCACTACAGCTCATAAGCCCAAGAGATGCCCACAACATTTACCAATCCATTCAATTTTTTACCAGAGGATTAAAAACAAAGCATGAAGGACAAAACGGAACCATAACTACTAACATATTGATAACAAACAGTTGAAATAACCTAAAAACTAAATCAAAAGCTCTTGGGTGCCAAAATATACAACTAACATAAATTTGCTAAAACCGGCTACTGACAGAAACCAAAAGTTTCCTTCAAAACATACACACAAACGAACCAGAAGTCAGAGAGAGAGAGAAAGAGAGGGAAAGACAGAGAGAGACAGAGAAAGAGAGAAAGAAAGAGACAGAGACAGAGAGAGAATGACAGCATAACAATGACCGAAGGGAAATAAAGAAGAAAGAACTAATGCATCAAAAATCAAATAAAGAAGAAAGAACTAATGCATCAAAAATCAAATAAAGAAGAAAGAACTAATGCGTCAAAACCCCTATCAACGGTGTTGCCAATCAGTAAAGGTTTGGATGCACCTTTATACCGAGACAAATACACACATGGTGAAAGCAGCATCCATTACAACAGCTCTGCAGATGTAGGGTCATATTATGCCACAAAACAAGCAAGATATTGCCTTTTTTTTTTTTTAGTTCAAAGTATGTACAAAAACTGCAAATTTTGGGTGTGTGTGTTTTTTTTTTTTTTTTTTTTTTTTAAACACAAGTAACGTAAATTTTTCTTCTTTTCTTCATTTTTTCTCTCAATCGCTGTGCACACTCTTCAACATTTCAAAACACAGTGATCACATACACAATATGCAAACATGCACAACACACACACACACATTTTATATGATAATCGTGTATCAAAAGCAGTCATGTGAAAATTAAGTCACACTCCATGCAAACACTGCCCAGCATGTTTTCCTGCAAACAACCCTTCAACACAACAACAGTAATGAAGACATGTCAATACCTGTTTGTACGGGTGTTAGTAAATACAAACAACCCATGCTGACAATGCGTCTGATATTTTACAACTGTCGAAAACATGGTGAAAGTTTCTTTTATTTTTTTTGTGGAGAGAGAAAGACTTAACAGACAGGTCTGTGGAATTCACTAAAAGACAAGTTATCTTCAAAGAAGGACTGGCAAAATGAAATTCAACTCATTATACATGGAAAAGAATAGCACAAGAACATTCATGCTTCTGTGTTTTAGCTGCTGTGTTTCAAGGTGTTTGCTCTTCTGGTTTTACTTAAGAGTGCTTTGCATTTCAGACTCTGGGTCAGATCTGCTCTTTTTCTTTGCCTTACACTTGAATCCTAAGCTGAAACAGCAGCTCTAACTTTACTCATTTTATAATGAGTCAGCTGTCCTCACTTGAGTGTGTACTAAAATGTTCCGTTCTGTTTGCTTTATTTTGCTTGTCAGTACGAACAAACAATAAGCCAGTTTTATTCGATTTACATTTCACGCATGCTTCAGTAATCACTTTAAAACTTGCAAACCAAATGTTACAACAATCCATCTCTAAACAAAATTTTACTGATGATTTCTCTGACTTAACCCTCTTTCCACCTTCAATACTTGAAAACTGCTTGGTGTGGATTGCTGATATTTCTTTGTTTGATTTAGGATGAAATGGGTTAAATGTGAGTCTCCATTCTTTGCGTTGTCACTGACTGGAAGCTGATGCTTCTCGCTATACCCAAAGAAGGTCACAGTGCTGATATATATGTCTGAAAACTAACACAGGTCAGTCTCCAAGTGAAAGAAATCCATGCACTGCCGGCTTCAGACAATCTCTTCTCTCAATATATTTTCCTTTCAAAAATCTTGCTTTTTCATATCCATACACACTTTGTTCTCTCCACAGATTTTTTGAAACCTTGCTTTTCAATGTATACGCTCATCAAAGATACACTTTTATCACAAGAAATGACATCACAGGACTAACAGAAGTGAAACCACAAGGCAGTTCTGTTCACTGCTGTCCTCTGCAAAGTGTTCATAATAATCTTCTCCCATTTTACATTTAAAATAAATAAATTCAAGTATGTTTTATAACCCAAATCAGATGTCACATGTTTCATGTTTTCTTACAGACCAAACTTGTCTGAATGGTGAACTGACCAGATGCAGAGGAGCTTGGTGAGAAACACAGGTGAAACCAACAGCAGCAAACAACAAATCATTCACATAACTGCTTTTGTGTGAAACCCGGTGCATGTACACATTAGTTCGCATGCATAACTGACAGAGGCAGCATGCAAGAAAGAGACATGCCACAGACTCAGAAACAGACAGAGAGAGAAGAGAAAGACAGACAGAGAGAGACAGAGAGAGAGAATGACAGACAGAGAGAGAGAGTGAGAGAAAGAGAGAGAGAGAGAGAGAGAGAGAGAGAGAGAACTGACACAGAGACAAAATACAGGCATAAACAGAGGAACACCAAAGCAAAGAAGTTGGGTCCAACATTGAGGATTGTTGCCCTGTACAGGGATTACCACAGGATTATAGACAAGACAAGACAACATGCATTTAAAACAACAACAAAGTCTTCAAGCATTCCATTCCTTCCAGCCACCTCCCCCACCCCTGGGCTCCCTTCACAACGGCCAGAACCCCATTAGTGACCACACTCACTCACACACACACACACACACACACACACACACACTCACTCACACACACACACACACACACACTCACTCACACACACACACACACACACACTCACTCACACACACACACACACACACACACACACACACACACACACAGTCAGCTGCCACAGTGCCACACTGCAGACAGGGCCTCACCATGAAGTCATCAAAGTAAGGCAATCTCCTTCGCTGAAACAGGCAACGGGCCACACATTCCATTCCACACATATACCTTCTTCATCACTGCAACAGCTGATGGACTGATACATTTTTTTTTCAATTGAAGAGATCATGAATTGTTTACAGAGACGCCAACACCACAGTACTCTTTCTGAAAGAATTTGGAAATTTTTTTGAAACATTTTTATTTAAAATTTTTTTTATGAACACTCAGACCTCTGTCATATCAGCGTACATACAACATTTACCAACACTGCAAACACACACAGTTCACCTGCAACAAAGTCAAATTCTGCTTCTGGAGGCTGATTATAACCCAAAAATTAGGCCCGCTTTGCAAAATCTATTTTTGAATTCTGTCAGGCCTGGTCGGTCACCAAACTCCCCAGTGGTGGACAACTACAACAACAAACATCAAAGGAAAGAAACTAAACAACAACAACATCCCCCCATCTCCCACAAAAAATAAGCTGCCCAGCCCAGTGGGTGTGTGGGTCACTTTCCCCTAGAGTCAGAATCAACTGAACATAAACCAAGAAACATTACAAACCAAGAAACATTACAAACTAAAAATCATTACAAAAAACAAGGAAAACCTTCCCCAAAATAAGCTGCTCAGCTCAGCGGGTGTGTGGGTCACTCCCCTGTCCTTTAGAGGCAGAATTAATAGAAAATAAACGAAGAAACATTCGAAACTAAGAAACATGACAAAAACAAAGAAAAACAACCCCCGAAAAAACAAGCTGCCCTTCCCGACCCAGTGCTTCCCAATCATGAACATACATCTCCGGTGTTGGAGCGGTGTTTGTCCTGCAGCATCTTGATGGTCTGCAGGTGGTTGGTGTTCTCCGCCTCCTTCACCGCCACCTCCTTGTGCAGGTCTGTCAGCTGGGTCTGCAGCAACGCCACCTTCCTGTCCCGTGTCTGGATCTGTTCAGCAAGGTGGCACAGTGGTTAAGACGCTTATTTGCTGCTGATACAGTGTCCGGGAGGGTCCTGGTTCGAACCTCAGTAATGGCGCCTGGTGGGTAAAGGGTGGAGATTTTATCGATCAACATATGTGCAGACCTGCTTATGCCTGAACCCCTTTCCCGTGTATACGCAAGCAGAAGATCAAATATGCACACTTACTGATCCTGTAATCCATGTCAGCGTTCAGAGGGTTATGGAAACATGAACATACCCTGCATACACACCCCCAGAAAACGGAGTATGGCTGCCTACATGCCAGGATGAAAAAGGTCATACGCGTAAAAGCCCACTCGTGTACATACGAGAGACAGCCCACGAAGAAGAAAAAGAATCTCAGTTTTGCCCATCCCCTACCCCCCTGGTCCCCCCCCCCCAGCCCCCCTCCCCAAAATTTGACTGGAAAATGGAATGGAGTGTCTGGTCATTTGATTTGGATCAGATGATACACCGAGTTACCATTGGCTGCAACAGGTGTTGTGCTCTGGCAAAATTCTATAAAAGAAATCCACTCTGATAAGTACACAAATATAGAAGAATGTACTCAAAGCCTGACTTAAGCGCATCAGGTTATGCTGCTGATCAGGCTTCATCTGCCTAGCAGACGTGGTGTGGTGTACATGGATTTTACCATGGCGTCGTTTGTGGCCAGTCAAGATCGATCCTGCCCCACAACCAGCTGCAAATTACCCCCTGTCTTCAGCTTCAATCCAGCCATTGTAAGAGGATGGGGGGTCATTCTGGGCTTGCCTTTACATACAGAACCCCCCACTCTACCCCCCCCCCCCCCACTCCTCCTCTCGTAACAGTGGGAGAATTCTGGACAGCCCATATTGATTCTAACTGGGCCAAAGATACCCCAGGGAAGGGGTGGGGTGGGACGGCATATCAAGCAAGCCTTGAATGAGCCCCGTATCCACCAGAAGGGAGAGTGAGCGGGTTGTAACAAATCCATCTCTAGGCATCAGTTCTGACCAGTTGAAGTTTACACCCAGGGGTCATTCCAGCCTAGTCTAAGTAAACCCTAGGGTTCATCATCTAGGCTAGCAAGATTTGACCCTGATATAAAAACAAAAAGGGGGGGAACAAACAGGCCCCTACACCAGGATGAACATCCACCATGACAGTGCTGTCACCTCATACTGAAGGTCCTCTGTACGCTTCTCCAGTTTCTGCAGGTCTGACTTGAGTCGGCCTATGGAGTAGTCCCCTGTGTCCCCTTGCCCTCCCTGTCAAAACACAGCACACAACACTGAACGTGCAAATTCAACATCTAAATTCAAATTCAAAATTGAAAAAGACTTTACTGTCTGCTTCAAACAATTAAAAGAGAAAAAAAAAATCTTATTCAGACTCAATCAAATGCTCATATACAGATAAATATGAAAAGTAAAAAAAAGAAGAAAAAAAGAAATAATAAATGCATAAGTAAATGCATGAATGAGTAGATAAATGAACAGCACAACATCATTATTCAGAGCACAACATCATGGGTCGACAGACCACTGTCCACCAATCAATAGTGAGGACTTTCACTTTTTCAGGAATTTCAGCATATATGCCTTATTGGATGTGAGCACTTCATACATGCTCAAAAAATAACTTTTTTCTTGAAATTCAGGAGATGTGCCTTATGCGCTGTGCTGCCTGATAGGCCGGAAATTACATTTTTTAAGACACAAACTTTTCACACATGGAAATCATTAATTAATCAAAAATATAGATAATCAAAGAAAACAGCGAAATATAAAACTCAATTCCAAGGTGGTTCTTTCTCAGGGAAACAGAAAGATACACAGTATCAAATTCAGCAGATAAATAAATGAAATAAGAAATAATTTTCTGCACTGATCTGTGAGTGGAGATTCCTCCTATTTTTCTTGGTGAGTCTTTACTTACAAAATCATTGGTTATAAGGAACAAATTAATATCTTTTACCTACCACTATGCAAAAAAGTTTTTCTCTTTCTTTTCAGTCTGATGTCAGTGACACTATTACACCCTTTTAGGATGAAAACATGAATTTGGTAATTCATGAGTAATACTACCACTCAGAGCAATGCAACCTCATAAATTAGCTATTAAAAATGATGGTCTGACACAATCACAAATAACAACTGGGTCAGATCGGTCACTGTTAACTAATGGACTTAACAGCTAAATGTTTGCAGTGACAAAGGCATGCAGAAACCATCTGCAGGAGCACACGTATTCCAAGAGAAAAGAAGTTACGTAATATGTGTGAAGCTGTTGAAGATGAATTCCATTTCCTAGATATGTGTATTCTAATTCATAATTTGTGAAAAAATCAAATTACAACTGTACAGCAGTATAATCAACTATCAGATGTGATCATATGAAATACACTGGACAATATCCTAAAAACCAAGTGACTTATTTGATTGCGATAATTGTCAAAAAACACTCGCCAGATGTGTATTTCATTACATGCGTCTTAGATGACCGTTTCTTTCTTTGTTCCTTTGGTTCTTTTGTTGTGTCTATGAATCCTTTCGGGATTTCATGGCAGTAAATAAATTCGAGTCGAGTCTTACCTGGAAGTCAGAGGTGCGGAGTTTCTTAATCTCTTGCTGCAAGCTTTCGATCCTGTCATCCCGGCGGTGCAGCTGCCTACGAAGCTCCTGCACCTGGGAGGAATCGGTGCTCAGCAGAGGCCTGTGACATCAGACATTGCAAAAGAGTTAATGTTTCTGTTTCTTGAAAATGTAAGAAACTGGATATAGTTAACATTCGCTACTTGAAAACCGTAGAAAACTGTCCAGAGTGCATAGAGCTTCAAGAATATGCGCTATTGCAAGGTATCTTAATGAATAAATAAACAGATAAATAAGAGTTAACACTCATTACTTGGAAACTTAAGAAACTGCAAAGAGTTAATAACATCTAATAGAAATGCGCTATTGCAAGGTATCTTAATGAATAAATAAATAGATAAATAAGAGTTAACACTCATTACTTGAAAACTTAAGAAACTGCAAAGTGTCAATAACATCTAATACTTGAGAACCCAAGGAAACTGCAAAGTGTTAACTCTTAATTCCTCAAAACCTCAGAAACTGCAAAGGGTTTTAACATCTATTTCATGAGAACATATGAAAAGTTGCAAAGAGTTAACATCAATTTCTAGAAGGCATAAGAATTTACAAAGAGTTACCATCTACTTCCTAAAACCATAAAAAACTGCAAAAAGTTAAATATCTATTTCTGGAAAACCTAAGGAAGCTGAAAAGAGTTAACATTTATTTCTTGAAAACCGATGAAAAAAAGAAAAAAGTTCTGTCTATTAATTGAAAGCCTAAAAAAAAATTGTAAAAAGCTAACAGCCATTTATTGAAAACCTGACACATTGCAAGCCTTTTTTTTTTTTTTTTTTTTAAAAAAAATATATAAAAAACTGGAAAGACTTAATTATCTTGAAAACCACAGAGTTAGCATTCACATCTTGAAAACCTAACAAATTGTAAAGAGTTAAAGCTGCAAAGAGTTAACATCCATATCTTGCAAACCTAGGAAACTGCAGAGGTATTATTCATTCTGAAGCATAATATACATTATTAAATGCATTCTTCCTATTATCATCATTATCATTATTATCATCAGCATAATTATCTACATTATTATCATCATTATATCCTGACTGCCTGTGCTGACTGGTACTCACTGTTTGACGTAAGTGTCCTGCAAAGACCCAAACACCTGTTCTGGCTTGATTTCCCGGAAGCGAACACTCTCCGTCTGAAAACAACAGCAACAACAAGTCACTGCAGTTCAAGCTCACACATGATGGGTGCAGTGGCCGAATGGTTAGAGCACTGGATTCCCACCCCAGTTTCCTGAGTTCGATCCCTGGTTTCAGCGCACATGATGAGTTAAAGGGGGAGATTTTTCCAATCACCCAGGTCAACATGTGTGCAGACCTACTAGTGCCTGAACCCCTTTTGTCTGTATATGCTGGCAGAAGATCAAACATGCACAAAAAAGACCCTGTAATCCATGCCAGCATTTGACGGGGCTTGGAAACAAGAAGAAGAAGAAGAACAAGAACAAGAAGAATCTGAAAAAAGAAGAAAACAAAAATCTGAAGAAGAACCTCAAGAAGAAGAAGAAACTGAAGAAGGTGAAGAACAAGAACAAGAAGAACAAAAATAAGAATCTGAAGAAGAAGAATTAAAAGAAGAAGGAGAAGAAGAAGGAGGAGGAGAATGAGGAGGAGGAGGAGGAGGAGAAGAAGAAGAAGAATGAAACAACAGTTTCACTTTCTCAAGGAGGCGTCACTGCGTTCGGACAAATCCATACACGCTACACCACATCTGTTGAGCAGATGCCTGACCAGCAGCATAACCCAACGCGCTTAGTCAGGCCTTGAGTGCATGCTTACATATTTGTGTACCTATGAAAGTGGATTTCATTTTACGTAATTTCGCCAGAGGACAACACTCTTGTTGCCATGGGTTCTTTTTCAGTGCGCCAAGTGCGTGCTGCACACGGGACCTCGGTTTATCGTCTCATCCGAAAGACTAGCCGTTCAGTTTGATTTTCCAGTCAAACTTAGGAGAAAGGGCGAGAGCGGGATTCGAACCCACACCCTCACGGACTCTCTGTATTGGCAGCTGAGCGTCTTAACCATTCTGCCACCTTCCTCCTACAACAAAGAGGAAGAAGAAGAAGATGGCAAAAACAATGAAGAAGAAGAAGAAGAAGGAAACAATGAAGAGGAAGAAGAAGGAGGAGGAGGAGGTGGAGGAGGAGGAGGAGAAGAAGAAAAAGAAGAAGAAGAAGCAGAAGAAGAAGAAGAAGAAGGAAACAACGAAACAGAGGAAGAAGAAGACAAAAAAACAGCCCTCACCTCCCACTGTCCCGTGGACCTGGCAACACTGATGAGGGAGATGAGCTGGTCAATGTCGTGGTTCAGGTTGGAGTTCTCGTCCCTCAGCTGGGCACACACCTCCTCCTGGCGGGTCAGTCGTGACTGGCAGTCCTGACACAGGAAATAGGTTGGTGGTGGTGGTGGGTAGTGTGGGGAGGGAAGAGAGAGAGCGTGACTGTGTGTGTGTGTGTGTGTGTGTGTGTGTGTGAATGAGAGAGAGAGAGAGAGCGTGACCATGTGTGTGTATGTGCGTGTGTGTGTGTGTGTGTGTGTGTGTGAGTGTATTGTGCTCATTTGTGTGCGTGTGTGCATGCGCATGCATGTGCATGAGTTAACTTATCTATTCTGTGTGTGTGTGTGTGTGTGTGTGTGTGTGTGCGCGTGCGCGCGTGTGTGTGTGTGTGTCTGTCTGTGTGTGCCTGTCCATCTGTATGTGTCTGTGTCTGTAGGTCTGTGTGTATCTGTGTCTGTGCACGCATGTGTGCACACAAAAACCCAGTACCTCCAACAAAGACTCAGCACGGGTTTTCTCAATGGTCAGGTTCCTCAGCTCTCTCTCCAGATCCCGAGCTCTTGCCATATAGTCCTGTAACAGAACAACAACACTCACTAACTCACAAGGAATCTCTTTCTCCCACTTGAACAATAAAGCTGATATTCCCTCATAGCTATCATCACCCCATTCGCAACATGGCATCATACAAATGATGGAGGAAAAGCATGAAATAGTTTTTAACTCATTCAACCCTGCGCCGCTGATCCCCGTTCTCCGCCTGAGCCCGCCTCATAGGCGGGCGAAGAAACTCGTTTATTTAAACAGGTTCGTCAGCTCATCATTATGCATGATACTACTAGGTATGGGAAGTAACTCCAACTTAACTTCCTTCCTCACTTACACGCCAAATTTCGCTCAAAAAGTTGAACAATTGGTGTGTTTTTTATCCGGTTTTCCGCATCGATATGGTAAAACGTCAAAGGCTTACTGTGCAGTTCAGAGCTCCATGAAATTATGATGGACTCTTGCAGTGAATTCAACCCAGATAATGACGATTTGTCTTATAATTCTTTTGATAATTCATGGGAAAGTGAAGGAGATTAAATTAGCAACCAGTGCAGACAAAGTGATGGACATTTCAGTCAAGAAGATAGCCCACAACCTTCAACATAGAGAGAAGCTGACATTTTTCTATTTCTGTTTTTGATTTAAAGTTACAAGTATACTGTTGACTTCAGCAATTTGTGTCACAATTACATATCAGTCATAATGTGAAGTTCGGTAGCTGTTGGTTGAGTGGCTGCTATAAATTTGTGCCAGAAATGAAGCACCCCTTCCCGCTGATGCAGCCGGGCCAAAACATGCCAGGCTGGGAAGGCTGCACAGACAGAAGACCTTAAAGGGCTGAAAGGGTTAAAAAGCTGTAAAACAAGAGAGGCAAGATCTTCTCGACTCACATGTAACACCCCTTCAATCAAATACAAGAAGTATGACAATAAACAACATAAACAAAAGGATGGTGCAAAGCATATCATGCTGCGACACTGTCAAAACACATTATTATGACCTTGAATCTGACCTCTAACCCTGACTTTTGAAAGTGTTTGTTTTGGACCACACCAGACCCTGTGCCAAGTTTAAGGAAGATCATGTATGCAAAATCTTGTTTCTTGTATCTACAAGCTTTCCTTATGATGATATGCCGTGCTGTGATGCTGACCTTGAACTTCAACAGGATCTTGCTGTTGCCCTGGTTACTGCTGAACCAAATTTGACCAATAAAAACTGGTTGCAAGACATGAACTCCATCAAACTTTTTTCACCCTCATTTTTCCAATTACCCAGACCTTTGACCTCTCACCTTGCTTACTATGTCACAATGAATGGAGTGATTCATGAAAGACATACTGACGGACAGATAGACTGAGGAAGACATACATACATACATACATACAGACACAGAAAGAGACATGGACAGAACAGAAAGAAAGAAATCCTATCATGTTCTTTCACCTGAACTTATGACTTTGGGGTTGGAAGGGTGGAGGGGAGATGGGGATGGACAGAAAGGGGGTTTGGGGGGGCTGAGGCAATGCTGTTGCCAACCCCAAATCTCTACAGTCTACAGGTTTATATATATATATTCAACCCTGCGCCACTGATTTTTTTTTTTTTTTAAATAGGGGGGGAAAACTACAAATCAAAACCCGCTGTCTCAGATTTATGTTTTTGTCATTCTTCTTCAGCCACCAGTTAAAAAGTAAAGTTCATGCACACACACGCACACACACACATGCACACACGCACACACTCACTTAAACCATTCAACCTCGGGAAGTTTACAGCCTTGCCAGGCTTCCCTACCATTTTGAAGTGGTAATGACATGTGTTTGACAAAGCCAGAAATACCATAAAAGTTAGTTCCTTTTACTTGCGGTTCAGGAACATGGAAACCGCACTGATGAAACAAACCTGACACCCTTTCTGCACTCAGGTGCAGGGATGAATGAGTTAACACTGAGCAGTGCATACTAAAACACTGCATACAACAGCAACAGCATGCAACATATAACGCCACAAAGCACAGCGCTGTAAGACTTTGTCTCTGCCCTGGAATGCTATTTATTTTACTGGACAGGGGGGGGGGTGCTGGGGGGGAGTGGAGGGGGTCCGGGGGCGGGTGGGGTGAGAGGGCGGGGTGTGTGTGTGTGGGGGGGGGGGGGGAGGAGGAAGGTGGGAGGCTCTTATCCTAAACCTCTGATATATCATGTTTCACAGATTGGAGCAGCAGCAACCAAAATGGTTAGAGCACTGCAATTTCAATTCTTGATTCCTGGGTTCAATTCCTGGTACCGCTGCCTGATGATTAAGACGTGCTGGAAATCTTTTCTTCTTTTTTTTTTCTCCTGATGTCCCAGGTCAATGTATGTGCAAACCTGCTATTCCCCTTTGGCTTTGCATGTACACACACACACACACACACACACACACACACACACACACACACACAGAGGATCACATACACAAGGTAAAGATCCTATAATCTATGTCAGTGTTCCGCTTGGGTTGTCAAAACCCAATTCATCCAGCATGTCCACACTTGAAAACAGAGTATGGCTGCCTAAATGGTGGGGGTAAAGTCTGGTCATACTGGTACAGATACAAGGCAAATGCACTTCGAAGTTGCTGTAAACCACTATCGCTGAAGTAAAAAGAAGAAAGGACATCTGTTTTAATCAAACAAACATCTCAACCCTCACAAACCTAATAATTATCATATTTTCATCCCTTAAATTCATGAGTTGCGTGTGCTTGTGAACACCAGGTGTGAAAGTGATTTGTTTCCGCACATCATTTAGTGCTACATCAATACATTATTATCATTATTATTATCATCATCATCATCATTATTACTATTATAATCATTATTATTATCATCAATCTTTTTCTTCATTCGTGGGCTGCAACTCCCATGTTCACTCATATGTATACGAGTGGGCTTTTACGTATATGACTGTTTTTACCCCGCCATGTAGGCAGCCATACTCTGCTTTCTGGGGTGTGCATGCTGGCTAAGTTCTTGTTTCCATAACCCACCAAACGCTGACATGGATTACAGGATCTTTAACATGCATATCTTAATCTTCTGCTTGTGTATACACACAAAGGGGGTTCAGGCACAAGCAGGTCTGCACATATGTTGACCTGGGAAATTGGAAAAATCTCCACCCTTTACCCACCAGGTGCCATTACCAAGATTCTAACCCAGGACCCTCAGGTTGAAAGTCCAACGCTTTAACCACTCGGCTATTGCACCCGTCATCAATATTTATTATCATTATTGTCATAATTGTTGCTGTTGGTGTTGCATTTACTATAGCAACCTTCTTTGCTCTTGAGTCACCCTCAATTTCAGCCATGGACCAAAAACCAAGCCTTTTTTCGTGTGATCCCATTTCTTCTCACCCCATCCCCACCCAGCCAACCTAAACATGTGAAATAACTACTAAAGTAACACGAACAGGCACCAAGTTGCTCCCAATTTACATGAACAGGAGAGGGAAGTGGGAGTGGGGCATGTGCCTTACTCAGAACACACTTGGAAGTCCACACCAAGTATTCCTGACTCATGTGCAGTGCATTATACACATAACATCTGAAAATGCATGACTGCTTGTGTGTACATGCATGCGTGCGTGCGTGCGTGCGTGCGTGCGTGCGTGTGTGTGTGTGTGTGTGTGTGTGTGTGTGTGTGTGTGTGTGTGTGCGTGTGTGTGTGTGTGCATGCCCATATGAGATCACAAAAGTACATCTATGTCATGATGTTTTCCATCATAACCATACATCAAAATGGTAAGTTCTGTCTTCTGTATTTTGGCATCTCAATGATTTTTCAGGTTTCCACGACCCAAAAAAATCTTAATTTGGGAAGAAGGGGGGATGGGTAGTGGGGCTTTTATTTTAAAGGAAGGAATGAAGAAAGAAAGAAAGAAAGAAAGAAAGGAAAAGAAAGAAAAAGAAAAAAAAGGAAGTTTTGATGTCATTTATAAAACATGCAAATCCCTTTGTTAACTGTTTCTCTTTTTTATGACAACATGCCTGTTAACTACCACGAGTTTCAACAAATTAGAAATACCACATAAACAACTTTTTGTTTTCCCTAAATTTACATTCCCGCATTCCACATTGAAAAATAAATAAGTTCTTGCTGTTAATTAATCTGCAAGAGGCAGATTATTCTGGTGGTGGTGTTATTGTTGAACATTACTTTTGTTGTTATTTTTCCGCATGCTGGAGAGTCGTACAGCAATAAATCTGATTTCACAGTGGTGTTGGAAAGCATGTTCGTGTCAGTCCCAAGCGATGATGGAAGCACTCAACTACTGCTGAATTAACATTCTTCTTCGTTGTTGTCTTCTTCCTGGAGTCTCTAGTCGGCATGATGAATAAGTAGACGGTTATAATGATGTTCGTGTTATAACAAACGTTTCAGTTTCTCAGTCATAAGATTTTTTTTTTTTTTTTTTAAAAGTAAAACGAAACGAAATTTTATTTTACCAGGGTAGTGAGAGAGAGAGAGAGAGAGAGAGAGAGAGAGAGAGAGAGAGAGAGACCGAGAACGAACGAACGAATAGAGTAATGAGATAAGCATTGGTACATGCTCTTTTTCTACCCAGGCCTGGGGGATAAAGAGAGAGAATGTGAATGCGAATACTTTATTCATTATAGGCCATAGCCCCTCATGAAGGGGTGTACATAAACATACAAGCACATCACAGCCATACAAAAATGTTATACATACATATATCAATGGTCACATCTATGTTTAAGTCATATCATCAAGACAATACAATATCTCTGAATTTAAATGCATTGTACAAGAAAATAGACAAATTCCGAACATCACTCTCTCCTATGGATGATACCAACAAAGTAAGTTTAAAGGCACATGGATTTTGATAATATTTTAAAGGAATGAACTATTGTCTGATACCATGAAGAGCTAAACAACACAAAACAAAATACAATTCATCTTCCTTGGATTCTTTACACAATGGACAAATCAAATTACTTTCATTGAATTCTCTGTATCTATAATGATGTACAGTTAAATCAGATATACCGAATCGAAATCTAGTCGTTATATATTTCAAGTGATTGTCCATAGTAGACAAAAGATAAGGTTTTTACTTCATGAGTGTTACAAAACATTCTGTACATGTTAAATCTATCACTGGTCTGAATATGTTCATGCCATTTTTGCCATGTGCAGTCAATTAAACTTTGACGAAAAACATAAATACATTTACACTACCAACACCCTGGTTTACCCATACATCACCAAAACCATATTCAAACAAACAATTGCGCACATCAGAAACCCAATAATTCTTTCCTCTGGTGTCTAACTCATGTAACATCTTATAGGCTCTACGAGGTAACCAAGACTCTTCCATCTGTAACAATTTAAACCAGTAACGAATACAATTAACGGAAGAATTTTTATACATTGGATGTCTGGCAGTTTCACCATAGATCATTAGGTATAGAGATATCAACACCCTGAAATTTCTTTAATGCAAATAAATGTACAGATTCACAATTTACAACAGCTTTGTTTAACCCCCAAATTTCAGAACAATACTGTATGACAGTCTGCACTTGTGCGTCAAATATTTTCATAAATAATTTCAAAGAAATATTATTTAAGGATGACATGTTTTTCAAAATGCACAATAAAGCATTTTTTGCCCTGCTGGCAAGATCTTTACAAGTGGAAACAAAACTTAACGTGTTGTTAGTAATATCCCGAGATACTTGTACACATTGACTACAGGCATTGTAATGCTATCGTACATCCAACTTTTCCTCATGTCTAAATATCCACCTTTTTGAAAAACAATAATGTTACTTTTGTTCATATTCACTTTTAATTGAAGTGTTGATGCAGCATGTTGTTAGCTATTCAGCTGTGTTTGTAAACCAATGGGAGTTTCAGACAACAAAACAATATTGTCTGCCAAAAGGATAAATAGTTCAAAAGCATCAAAAGAAAATTTGGCACCTGTCTTCCATTGTTGATTACTTCTAAAGCCAGTTCGTTTATCAAAAGAGAAAATAATATCAGGCTGCATACATCTTGTTTAATTCCAGTCGAACAATTAACAGAATGTTAGTTTAACGCCACACTTAATCCTACTTTTTACATTGTTTTACATAACCTTAATATACTCAAATAATTTACCCTTGACACCATTTTTTAAATAAAATAGGCCATAAAAGATTTCGGTTTATATTTATATTAATTTCATAATAAAGAGAGAGAGACAGAAAGAGACACAGAGAGTGACAGAATGAGGGGGGGGGCGGGGGGGGGGGGGGGGGGGGAATGCAGACATGGGGAAAGGGGGTTTGAGGTCTGGGGCAGGGAGGGAGGGGGGTGGGTGGTCAAGGAGGTAAAGAAAAGTTGGGAACAAGGACGAAGGTGGTTGGGGAGGGTCGAGCGGGAGGGAGGGGAGGGGGATCGGCAGACAGGATAGGGTGGAGGGGAGTTCAGGCTGGGCAGATCGACAAAATTGTACTCCTAATACTATATAACATAGCCATGGCTCTTTTCTCCTGCAAGGCCGGCAACTGACTGCTGGCTTTCTTTGTTACTTGATGGTTGTTGAAACAAATTCCATTCCCACAGACTACCTCCCCCAAGCCCCCTCCAGCCACCCCTCTCCCCAGCCATCACACACACACACACACACCTTCCTTCCACCCACCCACTTCCCCGTCACTATGGCAGAAAGTGTGCGTGCCACTGACATGAATAACTGCATAATGATGTTGGTTTATTTATTCATAGGCATTTCAGGTGTACGTGCACATGTAGTTAAGTCGCAATGTGCCAAACTGTTCATGCGGGCCGCGCGTGCTCAAGTCTGTGTGTGTGTGTGGATATGGATAGGGGTGCACGATGTGGGTACAATCTCTCTGTGTGTGTGTGTGTGTGTGTGTGTGTGTGTGTGTGTGTGTGTGTGTGTGTGTGTGTGTGTGTGTGTGTGTGTGTGTGTGTGTGTGTGTGTGTGTGTGTGAAAAGAAGGAAAAAAAACAACAAACGCCCAAAACAAACAAACAAACAAAAAAATGTGCGTGCATACGCGTGCCCGCATATCTTCGTGCGCGGTTCCGATACCGGCTAACATGCAGGCACGTACTGCAGAAAGGAGCACACACACACACACACACACACACACACACACACACACACACAGGTCTGACTTAACTGTAAGAAACGTTTCCCATTGTGTAGGAGAAAACAAACAGCTCGTTGAGAGAGGAACCGGAGAAAGAGGGTGGGAAGAGGGGGGGTTGGGGGGGGGGGGTGCTGGGGGACGCAGAGAGAACAGCACACACAAGAAAAGAAGACGCCACGAAGAACAAATGACGATAGAGTGAGAGGGGCGGGGGTGTAGGGGGTGTGGTGTGGGAAGAATGAATGAATCTTTATTTTCCAACAGTGAAGACATTAGCACTTTGGCCGACTTACACGTCTGCAGTTGATCTAAGAGATACACAAACACATAGACATATAAATGTTGCTATACTTAATACATGAATAATGTAAAAGTATAGCACAGCGTCAAACTGAGAGACACAACATCGCTCACATCTGTACGAAACGGAAGCGAGTAACACACACACACACACACACACACACACACACACACACACACACTAACACACACACACACACCAAGGGAAAAACAACAACAACAAAACCGTAGCATGAATGCTACACATGAATGATTCAAGTGAAATTAACACAGAAAAGTAATGATAAATTTTAAAACACAGATGTAAGAGACATAAAAAAAGGCAAATGAGGCGATGGAAAATGTGGATATGGACAGATGGACACATTGTGAGAAAGACAGACAGACAGACAGACAGAGAGAGAGAGAGAGAGAGAGAGAGAGAGAGAGAGAGAGAGAGAGAGAGAGAGAGATGTAAAGATATGTCAGTGCGAGAAAAAAAAAGAAGAAAAATAGAGTTGGGTGGGGATGGTTCACAATTTGTAATACAAGTATACAAAGAAAGAAAGGGGAGAAAGGTGAGAGAAGAGAGAGAGGAGACAGACTGAAAGTGGAGAGAGAGAGAGAGAGAGAACTAGAGAGAGAGACGGGAGAGAGAGGGGGAGGGAGAGAGAGAAGAGAGAGAGAGAGAGAGAGAGAGAGAGAGAGAGCTCAGAAATGTTTTTATGTACATCGGCCTTGGGCCACAATACAAAGGAAGGCTTGGGTCGGGAAGGGGACAAAATAAAAGGTTCATTCATGTACATCCTGCGTGCAGAGGAATTGTCGACATTCAAAAGCACTCTTTAAATCAAATACCTCTGCATAATAAAGTACACACACACACACACACACACACACACACACACACACACACACACAGACAAACACACACACACACACAAAGTGTAAAGCCATGAGATGAACCAAATCTGCCAAAGGGCATATACAAATGATAAACGTATCATTAATACGACGCCGTTACCATGAGTAGAACATCAAACTACAATCACAACAAAGTGAAAAATTACTATAAGTTAGTATGATAAAAATTACTTTCTGGCATCCTAGATTATCATTTTTCTCCTTCTGTTAATAGCATGAAAAACATATCTTGATACATTAAACAAGTGGGTATTGTTAGTTGCTTTGTATAGCTCGGACAATGCTACATGGGCAGAATCGTTCAAAAATTTCATTCTTAAGTTTCTGGACATGAAACATTCAAATAAGAAATGGAACTCATTTTCAACTTATGTCTTTACAAAATTGACATAATTTGTCTTGGTCGCATTCACTGTAACGAAACACACTGTTATTTAGTGGCAGGACATTGAATCTGAATTGTGAAATGGCAACTCTAAAACAGCAAGTATCCATACAATAGATGTATTTTTCTTTTTCGAAAATAGTTTTGAAAGAACTATAACTTTCATATCTGTCTCTGACTGCACCAGACCACTCTTGAATAAAGAAGTCTGCTAATCTCTGTTTGAATAAACCCCCAAAAGCTTTAACATCTCCAACCCCCTGTTGAAGCCACACAATACCAAACCCTGTCTTACATAATATTTCTCTGATCTTTGATACCCAGCATTTCTTCCCATTATTATTCATATCAAGCAACATTTGATAGGAATTAAAAGGTAATCTGTCTGGATCCATCTGTAGCAATTTAAACCAGTATCTGACAGTGTTAGTATATGAATTAATACAAAGAGGGTATCTTCCCAAATCCCAATACACCATCTTATTTGGAGTTCGCAACGGAACTCCCAAGGACCTTTTGCAGACCATCATGTGATTTTTTTCTATGTGCTCAAGTCTATATAAGCCCCAGAGTTCAGACGAATACAACAAAACGGGTTACATTTTAAAGTCAAATATCTTAAAGAAAGTTTTTGCACTCATTTCTTTTAAATTTTTGGAAAGCTTTGTTCAGTTCGATAACAGCTTTCTTTCCCTTTGTTACAAGACGTTCTGTTCCCAGTTTAGTACTTACCTTTGTGGTGAAGTTAAATCCCATGTAACAATATTTATTTACCACTTCTAATCTGAGACCATTATAAAACCATTGTTCACGTTTTCCAAGGAACCCCCCTTTCCTGAACACCACCACCTTAGTTTTTTCGGTATTAACATTTAGATGCATGCAATCACAAAAAGACTTCAATAATTTAACTGGTTTTGTAGGCCCCCTGGCGTTTCTGAAATAAAATCAACATCATCCGCAAAGAGTAGAATAAATATTTGTATGAGATCTGGCAACAGCTGGATGCTGTGCTTCCCTCGTTCATCCATTTGCTTAGTGAGCTGATTGATAAACACTGAAAACAAGGTAGGACTTAAAACGCATCCCTGTCTCACACCAATCGGACACTCAAAAAATCACACCCCCCACAGTTCACTCTGACACACGACACCAAAGATTCATACATTGCTGATAAAGCTGCAAGAAACTTACCCTTAACTCCCTGATTTCTAATACTTTCTATGAGTTTGTCATGGCTGACTGAATCAAATGCTTTTTCTTTTTTTTAAATCTACGAATGCAACAAATAGTTTCCTGCCCTTCTCACTCATACACTTCTGTACAATTGCATTGAGACTAAAAATTTGATCAACTGTAGAATATTTCTTTCTAAATCCTGCCTGGTTCTCCGATATCAATTTTTAGTTTCTAACCATGTACATAATCTTGTGTTCAATACTGATGTATAACATTTAGATAAGATACTAAGCAATGATACTCCTCTGTAATTATCTACATTTTCAGGATCCCCTTTCTTAAAAATTGGTATTATAATTGTTTTGACCAAGCTTGTGGATAAATACCTTTATCAAAAATTATATTGAATAGTTTCATAAGAAAGTAGTGAATCTCTCTGCCACAGTTCTTCAACATTTCCGCTGTAATTTCATCAATTCCACTAGCTTTTCCTGTCTTCAATTTCTTTATAGCTCGGCTGACTTCTTCCTCTGATATTTCTTTATTTAATGTATGGGCAGCATGTTCATCTAAATCAACTTCTTCAAGGCTATTATAACACGCTGCTCTGTCACTTTGAAAAACATCCTTAAAATGCTTAACCCATTCTTAAATGTTTATACTATTTGTGCTGTTAACTCTGTTACTACACCCCATATTTCTTAGTTCTTTCCACAACTGTGAAGCGTTTGAAATATTATTTGCTAAAGATTCTGCCTTTTGTTTTCTATATTCTCGCCTTTTAATCTTCAACAACTTCTTGTATTTTTCCTAGCTTGAACGTATATAATTCTGTCATCCCCATCCATAGTTGTTGTTGTTGTGTTTTTTAAACAAAACTTAACGATTGTCTGGCTTCTACTTTCGCTTGCTTACACTCGTCATCAAACCATTCTGATCTTTTTCTCTGACCTGTATGACATTTCTTCAACACACATTCACCATCTTGATTTAGACATTGAACAAACAGTGCTAAAGCGCCTTCTATATCGCTATCCAAGGAATTTAAAGCCATGATAAATTTACTTTGTATATTTTCATCATCAAATGCATTAATAAAATCATCTTTTTTGGCATCATTCCAAATGAATTTTTCTGTTAATGTCTTTTTACCTCTGGAATTTTTCCCACTGCATTTTTCAATTGCTCCAGCCTTCCAATCCATCGTCATAACAACTGGTAAATGATCTGATTCAGTAATGCTCTGAACATCCACTGACGCGATACTGATACACGAAAAACAATCGCAGGACATAACAAAATAATCCACAGTACTAGTCCCAGAAGTTGCAAGGTATGTAAAGCTGTCATCAAATTCCCGATCACACAAACTATTAAGAATAACAACGTCAAACATGTTACAAATTTCCAGTAATTGATTTCCAAATACATTTGTGTGTTTGTCCTGTGGTTTTCTGGAAAATTCATTCAAGCAGCGATGGTTGGTTCAACTGAATCAATACCATCCTCAGCAAAGGAATGTTTTTTCCCCAGCTGTTCTTGCATTTTGGTCACCTGTTAGAAGGACATGAAAATCACCATAATAAGTTTGCAGATCTAACACAATTTGTTCTAAAACTTCAAGCCCGTAACCGTTTTGTTGGTCTTTCCAATGTACAGAATCATGTTGGGGAATGTATGCACAAATCAACATTATGTGGTGGTCAGTTGAAAGCAGATCTTTGTGGATTTTTACAATACAGAGTGTTCAGTTTTAATTTCAATCTTTTCAACAAAAGTGGCAAACTGTTTCCTGATCAAAACTATTATTTCACCAGAATATCTACCCTGATGAGACAACTTCTTTGCTTTCAATGTAAACACAACATAATCGCTGAATAAAGGTGAATTAAATTCAGTTGCTATGAATGTTTCAGTCAAACAAATAAAATCACGTAACAGAAGAAAGGAAATAAATTCACAATTATCCAGTTTTGATATCAAGCCACTGACATTGTAATTAAGAAATTTAATTTGTGTTTTAATGGAACAGAAGAAAGGAAATAAATTCACTATTATCCAGTTTTGATATCCAGCCACTGACATTGTAATTAAGAAATTTAATTTGTGTTTTATCTATATTATATGCATTGTGACTCATCCATTTAAAAGCCTTTTCATGAGGGTTGTCGTACTTCCTGGATGAGGGGACATGTCTACCTGTGTTGTGTGTGGCTGTGGCCCGGCCGATTCCCTATTTGTTATTTGCACTACCTGTACCAGCATTTGGCTTGGTGCGCAAACATCCCTCATTCTCCTTAGAGCGATCACCATATGGCACCCTCTTCAGAGAGTCCAGGATACTGCTGTGGCTGCTGGATCTGTGTTGTGCAGTGGGTTTGTTCTGTTGTCTTGTTTGTTTGAGTGAGGCTGCACGTCTTGGAGGTCTGTCATGCATTGTTTGTCTTGAAACATGTTTGTACTTTTCCCTTTCCCTTTTCTAATTCAGCTAATTCAGAGAGAGAGAGAGAGAGAGAGAGAGAGAGAGAGAGAGAGAGAGAGAGAGAACGAACTAGAGACAGAGAATATGTGTGTGTGTGTGTGTGTGTGTGTGTGTGTGTGTGTGTGTGTGTGAGAGAGAGAGAGAGAGAGAGAGAGAGAGAGAGATTGGACAATGTGTTCAGATTCAGAGAGAGAGAACACTCTACACCCCATCCCTAAGTACCCATTCACCATTCAGTCAGTCGTGTACCCATTCACACTTGGGTTGAGTGAGGGAGGGAAATCGGAGTGAAGTGCTTTTGCTGAGGACACAACACCATGCCGAAATGGGGCCTCGAACCCCTGATCCATGGCGACTGAACACTGGATCAAAAGTCCAACCCCTAACCGATTCTGCCACGGTGCCTCCTGCATACTTGACAAGGGCAATGGAATACAATTCACCAGAAAATCAGTAGCGCAAGCAGCACTGACTTGAAGTTGTGTACCTTGTGAATGGAGAGAGTTACTACTCTTTACTATTTGTTAATCATTTCATCTCCTGGCCTCATTGTTTGTTAATTTCCAGTTGAAAAACCACCGAGGCGACCATGTGTTTGTTCTGTATTGTCCATGTGTTCTGTGTGGCTTGCTCAGGATTAATGAGGCTATGCCAGTCTTGAATGAAAGCCAATTTGTGTTTGCACATTTCTTCTGTCTTTGCTGCTATGTGCACATGTGAAATGATCGGTATAAGGACAGGACCGGCGCTTCCTTTTTCGAGGAAGTGTCTGGGTTTGTTCCAATGTACCTTTTTTTTTTTTTTATTTACCTGTGTGCTAGCTGCATCGTAGCGTAAGCAGCACTGACTTGAAGTTGTGTACCTTGTGAGTGGAGAGAGTTACCACTCTTTACTATTTGTTAAACAATTCACCAGAGCCGCGGTGAGTTTCACACAACTGGTTACTGCCCACTGCTTTCCTAACCACATCCGAACGAGGCACACTGAACGCCAAATCCCTTTATTAGTATTATTATTATCGCCTTGACCAGCCCCGATAATCCCTAACAGTGAACCCCTCTCCCACAACAGTTAGTCACTTGCGTCACCTGGGCCAGGCTTGCTGGGCATATATACCAATGTGACCGATCTTTCTTTGTTGAAAACGGATCTATGCGTATATGGTTCCGACAAAGCAGTGTTGGAATATGATTTTTTTTTTTAATCAGAAAGAATGAAGGGATGAACGAGAAAAAGAAAGAATTAATCTGTTTAATAAGTCATGGCGAAGTTTTAGTCAACAGAAGAATTCTAAAGTGAAATCTTTGTTTATTTCTTTGTTTTCTGCCACACACACGCAGTTGTTTATAAGGGTAAAGGGGGAAGAGTGAAATGAATCAAGATGACAGTTGACGAGTGTGTGCGTGTGCGTGTGCGCACGCACGTGTGTGTATGTGTGTTTGCGAAACAAAGTACACATGTGAGCATGCGTAAGTGTGTGTGTGTGTGTGTGTGTGTGTGTGTGTGTGCTGAATAAGAGATACATTAATGAAGAAAAACAAGCGATAAACTAAACAAATTTTCGGCAAAAACTGAGAATGAAAGAGAGAAAGAATTGAATGAATAAATGAAAGGAAGAACGAAATAAAGAAAGGGGGCAAGGAACTGAACACAGTTAACACTTTAGTGGCAGCACATGTCAGCAGTAATCCAACGAATATGCCGACTCGCTGTGCTAGGCCTAACTCACAGCAAACACAAGTGCGATCACTTTCTTCTCCTTCACCCATATCTCTGTGAAGTCATTTATTGGGGCGCAGCACTGAAGAACTTGTCAGCTGTGTGAAAAAGCCAGGGTGTCCCGAAATGGTTTCCCCGTCCATTCATTCTGCGATCATGTCAGTATGATCGATTCTTTAATCATAAAAAAAACCCAACTTAGGAAGGGTTGAAGATGGAAGTTCTGGGACTTGTTATGTGACTTTTTAAGCACACACACACACACAGGCGCGCGCGCATACGCATGTACACGTGCACGAACACACACTGGGGAATGGGTTAGAAGGGTATGCGGGACTAGTGACCAGATATTTACATTCACCAGCATAAAAAAAAACATGTGTTTATACATGTCAGTAGTTGTTGACCGATCTCTGTCAGCAACAGCAACAGTGATGTCAACCCGTCAGCCCCCATTGTTTGTTTGCCATGTGAATCCTGTACTGAAGCATATATATTGCGCGCGCATTCGACAGAGAGAGAGAGAGAATGAGAGAGAGAGGGGTGTGGGGGGAGAGGGAGAAGGAGAGACAGACAAAAAGGTAGACTGAGAGACTGAAACACAGAGACAGAGACAGACAGACAGAGAGAGAGGGAGACAGAGATTGATCTTCAAATGTTTACTGCAAATCGGCCCATATACAAAACATATGATAACAATAACAAGAAGAAGAAGAAGAAGGCGAAGAAAGAATGCATGCGAATCATATCAAACATGCGGACTTGAGCATGTCGTGCATTATGAGAACAGAGAGAGAGAGAGAGGAGAGGTGGGGTGGGGGGGGGGGGGGTGGTGAGATAAGACAGAGACAGAGAGAGAAGGAAAGAGAAAAAGAGACAGAGACAGACAGAAAACAGAGACAGGCAGGCAGCTGCAGTATTGAGAAGTCAGCGGTTTCTGTGAGTAGACGACAGACTACAGTCCCTATATTTAATTTATATATAAGAAATAAATTAAAAAAAAACAACCAAACCAACAAACAACAACAACAAACTAAATGAATAAGGTTAAAGGTCCATCGACCTGAGGCAGTGAGTGAATCCACATCCACTGTGTCCAGGACTCGGCACAGGAAAGAGGAACCCAATCCTCTGCTTCAACCGTTGTGTAGCCTACCCCAACCGAAGATCGGTACCCATTCACACTTGGGTGGGGTGAAAAAAAAAAGCGGAGTAAAGTGCCTTCCACAAAGAGACAACACCATGCCGAAACGGGGCCCCGAACCCTAATCAATAGTGACCACTGGATCACAAGTCCAACGCCTAACCGGAGTATACAACGGCGCCTTTTATATGAGTATCCCCGTAATACACGCCCCCCCCCCTCCCTCCCCCTCCCCCAACACACTTAACTTTCTTCAGGCAACGACGGTTCTGACATCCGCTGAAATCAAATTTCCGAATATGCTCACAAGATTGATTGTCTTCCATTATGAGCAGAGTTGGTTTCGTTGTACTTCGAAGCTATTTTTTGTCCAGTTTCATGAATGAATCCTTCTCTCTAAAACGTCTCTGTATAGTTCATTTGACTGAAATGTTAAATAAATGTTCACAAGCGTGTGTGTGTGTGTGTGTATGAACCATCTCTTTCAGATCATTGATGCTGAAAGTACAACAGAATGGCTCATGTGATCTCATTGGAGTAAATGACGTATTACATGATCATAACGTAGAACTTGTAATCAAACTTTGTTTTAAAAGAAGAGAAAAAAAAGCACTGATTTTCTGCTAAAGAAAGATTTGGATGAGATCGTTGCAATACCACGTCAACGAAAAAACAAAGGCCAACGACTGTTTAATTTTTCATGTTGGAAGAGGCTGTATAAATCATTTTATGCAGCCAAGATAATTCAGTTAAATAAACTTCAGTAATTTTGCAAAGATGAGCAAGGCAGCCTAATCTATCCTGAGGTATAATACAAGGAGAAAAAACTATCATTATTTATGTTGTGTTTCATATAGTTTGCATTCTGTTTATGATAGCTATGTTATTCTAATTGTTTTTGTTTGATTTTTGGTGTAAAATATTATTGCTGTTACAGAATATCCTCCATTCCTCAAAGGGGGTGTGAGGGTGGAGGGGAGTGGTCAAAGGATTAAATATTCTTGATTCTTGTGTGTGTGTGTGTGTGTGTGTGTGTGTGTGTGTACACATGTGTGTGCGTGTGTGCGCGCGCGCATTTGTGTATGTCAGTAAGGGGGTGTTGTGCCTTGTCTTTAAACCTGTACAGATGATAAAGTCACCGTGTTTGTCCACGGAAGTATGTCCACACTATTTTGATCTCTGCTACGTTTCAGAAAGTCAAGGGGTCACGTCTTGGTTTTTAGGCCTTGGATCTGGGGTCTTTTTATGGGACTGTGTGCGTGCGTGCGTGCGTGCGTGTGTGTGTGTGTGTGTGTGTGTGTGTGTGAATAATGTTATGACACACACACACACACACACACACACACACACACACACAGAACGAGGGTGAGGGCGTTTTGCTGTAATAAAATAAAGGTCACTACACTTGGGAGACAACAATGCACATTATTATTGACAACGGATGCGTTTTAAACATCATCTTGAACGCTGAAGGAAGCATGTTAGTATATAAATACATACGAAATAAGAGATGCCTTCACAAATGAGTAGGATCTAGGAGTACTTTGAGCACATACCAAAAAGTCTGTTTCAGTTTCAGAAAAATCAGTATAAAAATATATTTAAAAAAAACTTGAGATATTCCCAAACGACACTAACTATGCAATAGTTTAACCCTCACCCCTCCCAAGAAAAAAAAAAACGATTTACCAACAAAAAGTCTGTTTCTATTTTGGAAGTTTATGTACAAACACCGGAAGCATTACGTATAAACAGTAATGATGCGATAGTTTAAACAAAACAAAATAAATAAATAAATAATAAAATCACCTCACTGCATTCTTCTCGATAAAGCCGCACTGTGGCGGGGGAGGGGGGGGGAGAGAGACAAAGGGGGACAAGAGAGAGAGAGAGGAAAAAAAACAGGATCCAGCAAGCCAAAGGCGTTTCAGCGGCCACTTGTGTGATGCCGAAGTTTGTAAAATGGTAAGTTGCCCCCCACCCCCTCCCTTTTGTTTAATCTAATTTTATTTTATTCTATTCTACTTTATAGGTAAGAGGAGGATGGGTGTCTGGGAGTTGGGGGGGGGGGGGGGGGGGGGAGTGCGGAGTGAAGGGTGAAGGCGGAAAGAGAGCTGAGATGGTGGTGGTGGTGGTGGTGGTGGTGGTGCTGCTGGAACGGGGTGGGGGAGGAGGAGAGGCCGGCTGATTAACCCCTTGGCTGCTGCTCAATGACAAGTCTGCTCTAGCCACCACCCTCACTGAAATAAGACTTGAGGTCACAGTTCAGAATGTCAGTCGCAGTTTGGACTTTTTCCTCTGTGGATTTTTAAACATTACATTTTTTTCAGCAAAATTATCCACATTATTTCCTTCTTCTTTACCTTCATATAATCATCATCAACTGTCGTGTGATTGCTGCATGCGCAAAGCGGCACATCTCCCTCCCCACCCCACCCCTGTGTGTGTGTGCGTGTGTGTGTGCATGTGTGTGTGCGTGTGTGTGTGTGTGTGTGTGTGTGTGTGTGTGTGTGTGTGTGTGTGTTATCTTCAGTTTATTGTCTATTCACTGTCAGTGTTTTTAGACGGAAAGGAGTAAAGAAGTGGATAAAGGAAAGGGAATGCATGTGAGTATTAGTGTAAAAAAAAAGTATTCATGTTATGTATCAGAGGAAAAATATATTATAAGAAAAAGGTCTACAGAGATAGTGGTGTGTATTGAATGAGGTGTCATGGGAAGGAGAATATGTATATGCATATCAACAAGTATTAACCTACAACAATGTAAATATAAATAACAACATTAATTATAACACATCAAAGGAGGATACCAACTGGACTGGAGTTTAAAATTTCCGAAAACATTCTAAGCAATGATTAATCATTCAAAATCTTTTCAGTGGCTAATGAAATATTGGAAGTAAAGTCATCAACTACATCTTTTGGAATTAAATGTCTTATGCTCGGACAATGAATGAGTAGATGACTTACAGTTATTTGCTTACCGCATATATATTTTATATTTTGTGTGTGTGTGTGTGTGTGTGTGTGCGCGCGCGCGTGCGTGCATGCGTGCGTGTGTTTGTGTGTGTGTGTGTGTGCGCGTGCGAGCGCGAGCGCGTATGTATGTGTGTCTTGGTACGTGTGTGCGTGTGTGTGAAACGGCGCGCGCGCGTGCCTGCATGTGTTTGTGCTGAACTGAAAAGCCTACAAACCAATGACGAACAAACAACAAAACATATATAAAAACACCAGTGTGGATGACAGCCGTATCTCACCGTTCTTGTGTGGGCGTTTTTTTTTTTTTTTTTGTTTTTTTTTTTTTAATTTTGTCTGTTTGTTTTCTGGGAAATGACAATTAAAAGTTTTCGCGTGCAGTGGAGACGTGGTGACAGTGCCATCGATAACCGGCAATTAATGAAGCGTATGTGTGGTTCGGCGACAACCGTACCATACCACCAACCCTGGTGTACTAAATACATCAGCCAGCCTTCTGTTCCCCACCCCGTGGTTAACTCCTCACACATGGGGTGTCGTTCTCTTTAACCCTCATAGGGTTTTTTTTTTTTTCAGCACGGCTTACTCAGAGAGTCTAAAAAGATACTAGATATAGGCTCTTTGGCCCACTTTTAGGCTTAGCCTAGGTAATTCTTTCTCCCTCTTTCTTGAAGTCTCTGTGTGTCCGTTTCTGTATGCGGTGGCTAGTATCGGTGCAAAAGTCATTAGATTTATTTATTACAGTTTGTGCGCATACATTGTTGTCTCTCTCTCTCTCTCGAACGTCGTTCATTCATTATCGATTCCCTCTCTTCTTTCGTGAGTCATTCATTCTCTCTCTCCGCCTGTCCCCTCCCCCCTCCCACCCCACAACCCCCCCTCTCTCTCTCGTTAATCGAGTCATCCATACTCTCTTTTATTTTATTTTTTTATCACTAATTCATCTCTCTGTATCCTTTAAAAGAGTTATTCACTCATTCACACACAAAAACATACCGACATGAACGCGTGCGCGTGCGCGCACACACACACACACACACCGAACATGCATACACACAAAGGAAAGTGTCTCTTCTTTCGAGTAATTCATTCATTTTCTATCATTTTTTCTCTCTCCGTCTCGTTCGACGCCTCCATTGCCCAATCTTCCTCTCCACGTCAACAGGAGGAAGTAAGTCAACGGATCCCCCCGCTGGTCCCCTAAATCAAGCGGAAGAAAGACCTCGCTCATAAGAAGACACATACAGGGGGTCCACGAAGACCCAAAAAGATGACCACTGTCAACAACCCCTTGGGTCAACACTGCGCGGTCAGTCATGTGTGGCTGTACCGATACTTACTTTACTTACTCACTCACTCATAGGTGTGGTGTGCGTGGACCCGTACAATTATTGCCCCCGTCTATGGTTTCTGCTTATTACAAGTCTCCGGGTGGAAAGACCCCGGGGTCGTTCTGTCTGTGGTGTAGGGGATCAGGAGGGATTAGCGGTCTATTGGCTGGTGGTCAGCTTGCTTGCCTGCCTGCTCGTTTGCTGGGCCGGGATGGTGGCACATTATATCATTATGTTTATTCAAAAACCTGATCAGCCTGTGGTCTGAGATCGACAGGACAATGTATTTTATTCAATTTTTTTTTCCAATGTGCGTTCTGGCGTTTTGCATGTGGTTTCGTGGCTGGGCGGTTGTCACAAATGCTGCAGTCTTTATTTTCGTATTGTATTGTGTTGTGTTGTATTGTTCATTGTGCTGTATTGTGTTTCTGTATTGTCTCGCGTTCATCAGGACCAGCCAAGATCTCTCTGCATGGAACAGAGCATGGAGCAAGGAGAAGAGGCAGGCAGAGGAAGAGATGGGTGGACAACATTTCAGAGTAGATGGGCCTAACCCAGAGTGAAACAGTCAGAAGGACAGAGAACCACGAGGGATGGAGAAGGCTGGTTGCCTAATTAATGTGTGATGCCCCAACGGTCTATGAGACTACAAGATAGACAGGTTGTATTGTATTGTATTGTATTGTATTGATTTTTGTCATCACAAATTTGCATGAGTGAAATTTGGGCTGCTTCGCCGGGGACAGCGCGTCGTCACAGTGCAACGCCATCGATATGATTTTTTATTTTTATTTTTTGTTGTTGTCTGCGTGTGTATTCGTTTCACTATCACAGTGGATTTTTTTCTACAGAATATTGCCAAGGACAACCCTTTTGTTGCTGTGGGGTTCGTTTACGTGCGAGAAGTGTATGCTGTATATGGGACGTCGGTTTATCGATTCACATCCGAATGACTATCACCCAGACCACCACTCAAGGTCAAGTGAAAGGGGGCTGGTGGAGTTTAATGACCTATTGACTAACGCCCTTAAGGTCACGTTGTACAGGTCTGAGGTCTTGCTCCGTGGTGCGCAGTGGGTCGATGGGTTGGGTCCTGAGATGGTAATTTAAATAAAAAAAAATCCAGGTCCTTATATGGGGCTTGAACCCGTAAACGTTCACGTCCTAGTCAGGTGTGCATTTCCAGCAGGACACCACCCTCTACTGGATGTTGTCCTCCTGTGGGTCAAGATAACATGATGCATTCGAAACAGAAGCTGAAGATCAGTCGCGGCCTGTCTATACCGTGAGCACTTACAAACACACTGAAAGCCTTATTCGGTCAAACGTCATTCGTAAAGAAATCTAAGAAGAATAACGATACACTGTCAACAGAATGACTGTGGTTCGTTCAGCCTAAATGACAGCAACAAGGTATGCCGCTATTTTTTTTTTCAATCAAGTAATGACAACATGGATGACAATGATGACATGGCACGGTGGCCTCGTCGTAATGAGCCCGATCAGGAAGCGAGTATCCACAGGTTCGATTCCCGGATTTTTTTTTTTTTTTTTACTCTCCCTTTGAGTGGTGGTCTGTGTGCTAGTCTTTCAGATGAGACGATAAAGGAAAGTCCCGTGTGAAGAATGCTCTTAGCGCACGTAAAAGTACCCACGTTAACAAGTGGGTTGTCCCTGGCAGCTACTTACCAACAGAAAATAACACAACAGATGGCACTGCGCTAGGGCGACGTGCTCTCCCCAGAGAAAACAGCCCGAATTAAATTCAGAAAAATCTGTTTTCACAAAAAGTAATACAATACAACATGGGTGATGATGATAATGATGATGATGATGGTGGTGGTGGTGATGGTGGTGGAGACGACGACAACGATGATGATGATGACGGTGGTGAGGATCCCCCTCCTTCTCATTAGAACATATCATCATTGTCATTATCAAGAGCCGACCACCTGAAAACTACCTGTTTTACTTTCTGCGCCTCCCGCACACAGAATATCATTGTGCTTACTTCTCCTCTCTAGGTGCGTGCGTGCATGCGTGCGAGAAAGAGAGAGAGAGAGAGAGAGAGAGAGAGAGAGAGAGAGAGAGAGAGAGAGAGAGAGAGAGAGACAGAGAGAGAGAGCACCAACATATTCTGAAGAATAACCTTGGAGGAAAAAAATAAAAGCGTTGGATAACTGCCAAAAGAAGAAAACTGATCTGTGAGGAATCTCGACTCATAATCTCTAATTCACTAACACGCTCTCTCTCTCTCTCTTTCTCTCACCTAATATCACATAAAAACAGAGAAAAAGGGAGAGGGAGATAAGAAGAGAGCGACAGAGACAGAGAAACAGAAAAACATAAAACAAGAAAAAAAAAAGAAAAAAAAAAGAAAGAAGTCTAAGCACGATTCTTCGCAACCTTTAAAAAGAAATATTCAGAAAAAAACGAAAAAGAAAAAAAAAGCAAAAAAAAGCGATGTCCCCAGACAGAATGCAAAACCATCAACAGATAACAATTTATCATACGCTCTCACCCAACCACCAAGATAAAAACACAATCAGGTCGCCGTATAATCCCCTCCCCCCAAAAAAAAGCCCACCCTAATCTCCTACATTCATAGTACTTTCCATGTCCAGAAAATAATGAGATATTTTTAATTCTAATTTTATTGGTGTCTTTTTTTTCTTTCTTTCTTAAAAACACACATAAAAAAACAACTTTTGAAATGGTTGTGCTTGATGGAGTCAAGAAGATCATAACAAAATGCTTCGTTTCCATAGTGAGGTCAACATGTAGTTAATTAAGGCACAAAATTATTGCCGGCGACACCTCTGGATGGCACCGATCCCATTCTTCGCCAGAACAAACTTTGTCGCTGGCGACATATTTTAGCTGTTCATTCGGAAATTTTTCGCCAGTGACGACTGATGCTTCAACTGCTCTCTCTGTCTCTCTCTCTCTATCCCTCTCTCTCTCTCTGTGCACGCGCGTGCGTTTTTGCTTGGTACGCGCGTGTGTGTGCATGCATTTATATTCCGGGGAAGGGAACTGCAGTGACGACGCGATAGTTAAAGCCTGCTTGTTTATGTCTGCCTATGTCATTAAACACACACACACACACACACACGCACACACACACGCACACACACACACATTATAATTTCTTCTATATTTTATCTATTTGTTGTAACCGATACTATCTCTATTCTTAGTGGCCTGTAAACCCTGGCGTTGATCGAAAACGAAAGCCATCGCGCGCGTAGAAGAAAAGAAAATTGGAAAAAATAGAAATAAAGAAAAAGAAGAAAGAAAGAAAGAAAGAAAAAAACGTGTTCATGAGAGAATATCAATACCGGTCCGCAGCTTAGCTAACTGCCTGCATGTTCGGCCATGCTGGTAACGATCATTCTTTGCTGCCCTCCTACATACAATGCAACGGCAAACAGAGAGCAAGAGAGAGACATGACATAGAGAGAATGTGTGTGTGTGTGTGTGTGTGTGTGTGTGTGTGTGTGTGTGTGTGTGTGTGTGTGTGTGTGTGTGTGTTTGTGTTTGTGCGTATGTGTGTGGTGTGCAAACATGTGTGTGTATATGCGTGCGTGCGTGTGTGAGTGTGTGTGTGTGTGTGTGTGTGTGTGTGTGTGTGTGTGTGTGTGTGTGTGTGTGTGTGTGTGTGTGGTGTGCGCAGGCGTGAGTGCATGTGTGTATAATTATGTGTGTGAGCATGAATAGAAGATGAGGTGGAAGGAGAGAGAGAGAGAGAGAGAGAGAGAGAGAGAAAGAGAGAGAGAGGGGGGGAGGAGAGAAAAGGAGACGGGGAAGGGGAAACGCAGTGGAAGAGGGAGAGAGAGAGTGTAGGTATGGGGATGGGGATAGGGGTGGGAGTTTTTTCAACACCCTGCCCTGACCGTGAGCAAGGATAACGCCACACGATAATGAATGAATGACACAAGCACTGGTATGCTGGGAAATACAAAAACATGAAAATATGACAGCAATGTTAGCGGACGCACTCACACAGATTTATTTATACAGATTGATGGAGTAACTGACAGGCAGAAGACGGATTGAGTGGTAAGAGATAACAGAAGAAAGAAAAACAGGTTTTTAATTAAAGAATAATAGGAGAGAAAGAGCCTTCAAGGATCACGTGTGATTCCTTCTGAAGAAAGGATAAAAAAAAGAAGAAGAAACCTCTCACATTTTTTCTTCGCTGTTACCCAACTCCTAAACCACAGCAACCAGATGCTGTAAGAAGCATGTGTCCTTGTTGAAGTTCACATGGCACGCAACCTATAGCCATAACTTGACTCTGCAGAATGTCCAGCGTGAGTACGTCTCTATAGCTGTGTGGATTTGCTACGATCTCGACATGCGCGGTATTTATGTCGGGAGAAAAGATAAAAAAACCAAAAAAAAAACAAACAAACAAACAAAAAAAAAACAACAAAAAACGACTTGTGTTCCCTTTTCTGACGTAATATACACATCACAAGGCCAGCTCCTTGGACAGAATCATGAACAGCTCTCTCGCCCCGAGCATTTCGATCGTGTCTTCTTCTCTGTAACTCAAGTCACGGTGACCAGTGGTGTGCACACAACTAATGTCTGTAAAACCCGAGCGTATTTCAATCTTCCTGCATTTTTTCTTCCACGTGAAAGCCAAAACATGGCTACTCACTGACGGATATAATATAGTAAAACTGCATTTCCCAAGTGTCAATTTAGCCACGGGCGTTTACTGGCTAGAATCATAACAATTTATAATGACGTGTCTTGCTATATCGGCGATAAAGGTGTATATGTTTGATGTATGAGTTCAGTCGCGTTGTCATTATTATCATTTTTCTTAACTTCTGGGAAATAAGTACCGTATGCACAAAAAGAATGCGCACCATAAACGCTGCTTTCAACGACAATACGACCTGTCGGGCTATCATGAATGGTGCAAGCCCTTCGCAATGGGAGTAAAACGCAACTACCTTTTCGGCATAGGTATACTTAGAAAATTAATGTTTAAAGTGAGACCCGTTTAAAACATTATTTCCCATCGCCTTATATCATTATTATATTATCAAAATGCCTGAAATAACTACTACTCCACAAGCTTCAGAACGACGGGGCTGCTTTAATGGCGAATAAAACTTAAAACTCAACACATCACATCCCAAATGGCTAATAGGACCTAACTGACCATGACCGTCAGACTGGACAGACAGGGCAATAGGTGTCTGTCGACACACACCCTGTAACCTTTTGTGCCTCTGCGTCCCAAGACGGCGTCGAACGTCAACGAACACTAATGCCAAGACACTGGGCAGGGCCATCTTCTTCTCACGGACATCCTTTTGTTGACAATACATTTGACATAGAGCAACAGGCGCCCGACAAGTCCACAGTTACCGGGTCTGCCTATCTTTCTTCGTGCATAACAGAAGACGCGTAACTAACCGAACCACACGTTACTCAAAAATTACTCAAAACTATCCCCAGTCCCTTCTGTTATATCCTTCCAGACACACACTCTTGGTCTCTAATTTAATCAATATTTTCTCCCATTAGAAGCAATCCTGACTGTTGTTTGCACGACAAAACGTCTGTCAAAACGTGTCTGCTCATGAAAGTGAACCTAAATAATGTAATCATTATTTTCTCCCATTAGAGGTATTCCTGACAGCTGTTTGCACGACAAACATAAACGCTCGGGTTGTTACGTGAGACCGAGATGTCATTTGTTACGTTTGTATGTGACTTCTGTCGTTGACCTATTCAGTTCGGATTGATTTATTATCCTCCATAATGCCCTCCGCCCCACTTCCACCCCCTAAAAAACGAGCGGGGTGTGTGTGTGTGTGGGGGGGGGATAAGCATTAATTTTCGTTCAGATAGAGTGAGAGAGAGAGAGAGAGAGAGAGAGAGAGAGAGAGAGAGAGAGAGAGAGAGAGAGAGAGAGAGAGAGAGAGAGAGAGAGAGAGAGAGAGAGAGAGAGAGAGAATGAATGAATGAATGGATGGATGAAGGAACTTTTTTACTGAGGGGTAAAGGGGATAAGGAAATTTGGCTTGTTTTCGTTTGTCACTGAACGGAAGAAAATAGTCATCACACGGAACAGACAGGACAGAAAGAAGCTCATCCCCACCCCATTAACACCATAACAACTTCACAAAAACAAATATACAAACAAATAAATATTTACACATTTGTAAAGAGCCATCATCCCCCTCCCCCCCTCTCTCTTTCCCCACCCCTCTCCAAACTCACGGAGTTTTGCTGCTCAATGGGCTCTCTCCACGTCACCCGCTTGTTCAAGCTGCTGGCGGCTCCGTCGGTGGGACTCCTGCATCTGGCCCCCTCGCTGCCCCAGCCGTACACGTCCCTGTACTCCATGATGTCTGCCGACCCCCACACTTGACCACCACTTCCACCACTCCACAAGTGCCAGACTTAACAGTAATCCAGTCCACGGGGAGGGCGGAACGGAACCACTTTTCCTCTCTTTCTTTCTTTCTTTTTTTCCTCCTTCTTCTTCCAGGCCTGGTTATTTCTCTTTTTGATTCTTCCCCCAACTCCTTCTCCTCACTTTCTCAATCTCACACTCCCTCTTGTAAGTGTAGTAGTGTGCGATTTTCGAAAACTCGAAAACGTGAGGAGACAAGGAGGAGGAAGAGAGAAGAGAGAGAGAGAGATAAACGAATTCCAGAATCAGACACCGCTGTTCCCCACCATCATGGTTCCCACCCGCGGGTACGTTCAGCACCCTTTCAGACCTGTCCGCTCCCGCTCCCAAAGCGTCAACTGGCACCGACTGGCTCGTTTCTCAGACGCGGCTGGCAACACACCACCCATACCCTATCCACCCACCTTCCTATACCCCACTCTCCGCCCGTTTAAAACGGGTGGGTGGGTGCGGTGGAAGGGGGTAGGTCTGGACTGGCACCACCACACCACAACAACGGTCCTCCACTGAGCAGTGAGTGGTCAGCGCCTGGAATTAGGGGTGCACAGATCATGACAAGTAAGTAAGTAGCATGGTAATGCCAGAAGAAGGGAAGGCAGGTAGGCAGGCAGGCAGGCAACAGACCCCTACACTGCCCTGTGACAGGGGTGATTGCGTTGTTGAGGGGAAAGGGTGGCGGCACTGAAGGCCAGGGTGATAAATAACCCCCGGCGCTTTCACTATACACCTTATCTGGCACACACACACACACACACACACACACAGAAAGAGAGAGAGCGAGAGAGGGGGTGGGGACAAACGGATCGGATCGAGAAAGGGCCGGGCACGGGTGGACGGGGTGGCGGGGCGGGAAAAGCCGGGGTGGCCAGCCCGTGACGGGTCCCGGCATGCCGGCAGAAAGGTGTACGTACAGTCAGGTAAGTCCTCAGTGAGCACAGCACAGCACGAGCCCCGTGACCCAACGGAAGGCGAACCACTCGCAATACGTCACTACTTGAAAATGTTTCTTGCAAAGTATAGTGCTGAGAAGAAACAGAAGAGAGAAAGAGGCGGCGGTGGGAGGGGATAACAACATATGTCACCACAGAAGCGTTTCTTTACTGTTTGAATTACAATCAAAGAAATATAGCCGAAGTATGTACTTATGTGTGGGTATTAAAAAAAAATGTATATATACTGAGAGACAGTTTGTGTGTGGCAGTGTCTGCGTGTGCGAGAGAGAGAGAGAGAGAGAGAGAGAGAGAGAGAGAGAGAGAGAGAGAGCTTAGTTTGGGTGGGTGTGCGTGCACGCGAGTGCGCGAGTGTGCGTACGTGCGCTTGCATATGTGTCCCACCAGATACTGAACTGGACCAGTTTTTGACCCATGTTGAAAATTAACGCTCCGTACAAGGCACACACACACACACACATACACACACACACACACACACACACAAAGCTATGTCAAATAAAACACCAGACTAATATAATCCGCCAAGTTCCTAGTACATGTGATAATACGGCTTTTATCAGCCTTAACAGAAATAAGCTAAATGAACAACAAACGAAAGGGAGTCACTCTCTTGGTTATAAAACAAAAAGCTTCCAGTCAGGTATGGAGGTGTGGGGAGGGAGACGAGAAAGACACACAGAAATAAAGAATGAAGTGAGGAGTGGAGGAGAAAGGGGGGGGGGGGGGGGGGGGAGGGGGGGAGAGAGCAAGCACAGGTGCGAAAATTCTCAACGAACTTACTGCCAGCGGCATAAACAAATAATGAGTATAAAAATAATAATAATAATAATAAAAAAAAGAATGAAAGAAAGAAACGCTTCCAGACTATTTGTTGCCAGCAACGCAGGTCATTTCACACGCCGGTATGACGTACCGCTTACCATAGCGTAAACACAGACATTGCGCTTCTATGGAGCCCAGTCAAACGAGGGTTATTATACGAGGGCAATATTGCAACCCCCTCCCCCCACGCCACCCCCTCCACCTCCAATCTAATGCTTTCACGCCGTTACGACTGGCTGCCAGCAAGGAACCACGACAGCGAGCCTAAGTATGCATTGACGGGCTATGGTGATATAATGGACTGATCATAAAGCCCTTTCAGTCTCAATGTTAAGGTGGGCGTTTGAGGTGGGATAACTGGTGTCTCGGTGCTATACACCTTGGCAAACTCACTGTGTGTGAATGTCTGTGTGTGTGTGTTTGTGCGTGTGTGTGTGTGTGTGTGTGTGTGTGTGTGTGTTTTGTGTATTGTATGTGTATCCTTTTGTTTGCGTGTGTGTACTTGTGTGTGCGTGTGTGCGTGCGTGCGTGCGTTCACGCGCGTGTGTGTGTCTGTGTGTGTTTCTGTGTGTGTGTGTTCCCCCCTCCCCCCACGTTAGTCACAACACGCACGCACATACACATACAGGCACTCGTACACACGCACGTACACATACACGTGCATGCGCACACACAAACTACGTGTGCACACAGTTGGGCATATCAAAGGGCATGCACGTGCATCTTGTCCGCGGATTTTAGATATGAGAGATCCAGGATAACAAGGTGCCTGTTCATGTGCAGGCCATGAACTGGAGCGAGGTTTTCGTCACACAAACTTCGTTCACAATCGGAAGAGGTCTCAAGTGGACTTGGTTGAGTGCTCTCAACCCCTTGAGGGCTGTGTTGATTTTGCTCAACAGAAGTGAAGCAACCCCAAGGAGGGAGAAGTCAAAATAAATGACGGTGACTGACACCCTGTGACCTGTAAGCTCCGACTTCACTGTCAAGCATACCCATCAGTAGCAGTCGAGGGGTTAATTAAGTAGCTGTCCATCAGCGAAGAAAACCGCAAAGATAATGAGCAAACTGGATACATATTCTACATCAATGTATTGTATTGTATTGTATTGTATTGTATTGTATTATTTCGCTGTATGTTTTCGTCACAACTGATTTTTCCAATGGAAATTTGGGTTCCTCTCCCAGGGGCAAGCGTGTCGCTATGGAATATTGCCACCTTTTTTTCATTTTCTTTTTTGTTGTCTCCAAGCGTATTTCTAGTGAACTGCTAGTTTTACACGGAATGGGGAAGAGGAATTAAGATGGCAATTGTGGTATTCTGCTAAATTCCTTTGTGGCTAACTTTTTTTGAGCCAACAGCCAACAGTAAAAGGAACAAGTTGTACATACTACATTGCTGTTTTTTACCCAGATGTGAGCCCTGTGTCTTCCTAGCTGTATGTGCTCTGAGTTAGTGTCTGAAAACTGAACTCTGACCCTTGGAGCCAGCTCACAGTCACACACTTGACACTCAACAACAAACTCAATATAATAATACATATATCTGACAGAAATACTTGATTACAGAAAACACACATACATGATCACAATCAACAACACACTCACATGCTTTGGTCTTACCATTCAAATATCAGTTCCACACAGACAACTTTCGCCTACCTCAATATTTGACTTAACATAGTTCTTCTTCTTCTTCTGCGTTCACTCGTATGCACACGAGTGGGCTTTTACGTGTATGACCGTTTTTACCCCGCCATGTAGGCAGCCATACTCCGTTTTCGGGGGTGTGCATGCTGGGTATGTTCTTGTTTCCATAACCCACCGAACGCTGACATGGATTACAGGATCTTTAACGTGCGTATTTGATCTTCTGCTTGCATATACACACGAAGGGGGTTCAGGCACTAGCAGGTCTGCACATATGTTGACCTGGGAGATCGTAAAAATCTCCACCCTTTACCCACCAGGCGCCGTCACCGTGATTCGAACCCGGGACCCTCAGATTGACAGTCCAACGCTTTAACCACTCGGCTATTGCGCCCGTCAACATAGTTCATCTACTCTCTTCTCAAAGTTCCTTCTAAGGTCTGCCTCTTTTCTTTCCTCTGTGGTCTTACCTAGCATGAGTGTGTGTGATTGTGGTGGGGGGGAAGGAGGAGTGGGGGGAGGGGGGGAGGGAGGGTGTGTGTGTGTGTATGCGTGTGTGTGTGTGTGTGTGTACATGAATATGTGCATGCTGTTTATGTGTGCGAATGCATACATGCACATGAGTGGGTCAGTGAGCGCCCTCCAGGTCATGCACTGTGCATCATAAACAAATGAGAACCAGTTAACAAAAGGAAACACTATCAAAGAGAAGATTAACCAATGCATTGAAAATCTTCACAATGTGTGTGACAACGTGAAATCCCCGGCCCTGTGGAAAAAGCACCTGCACATCTATGCAGGCACTCTTTCCGACCACCAAACGCACATTATTTAACTATTCATCAAATTCAAGATTTTCCAGCCTTGCTATCCTATTCAAAAAAAAAAAAAGTTCTTATGGTATTCCCCCAGTCTTGCTTTTGTCCCATGATCTGCCCAACGTTGCCTTTTCTGTGATCGATAATCCCTACACACATCAGTGTCACCCCGTCTTTTTTTGCGCACAAGCACGACTGGAAGCTTCAGCTGGGAGCACTAATCCCATGTCTGTGTGCCTGTTTTCACTACCTTTGTCTGCTATTCACACAACACGTGGCACAGTCGGCAACAAACATGACAACGCAAGAAAAGTGAACAGCGTTTCTCTGACAGTTTTGTCAACTTCAAGTTCGATTTTTGTTGTGTGTAACTTGTAACTTGTGCTGAACCAAAAACTAGTGAAACAAACCAGAAAAATAAGAAAGAAGAGCTTCACAAATTCAAACATCTTAAAGGTGAGTTCTTGTGGTTTGTGCCTGTATACACATACACACACATTCATGTATTCACACAAATACACTCACACACAGACAACACACACACAAACACACATGCATGCACACACAAATACTCACACACACACACACACACACATATATATATATATATATCTATATGTGTGTGTGTGTGTGTGTGTGTGTGTGTGTGTGTGTGTTTGTATATGTGTGTGCATGTGTGTGTGTTGTCTGTGTGTGAGTGTGTGTGTGTGTGTGTGTGTGTGTTTGTATATGTGTGTGCATGTGTGTGTGTTGTCTGTGTGTGTGTGTGTGTGTGTGTGTGTGTGTGCATGTGTGTGTGTTGTCTGTGTGTGTGTGTGTGTGTTGTCTGTGTGTGAGTGTGTGTGTGTGTGTGTGTGTGTGTGTGTGTGTGTGTGTGTGTGTGTGTGTTTGTATATGTGTGTGCATGTGTGTGTGTTGTCTGTGTGTGAGTGTGTGTGTGTGTGTGTGTGTGTGTGTGTGTGTGTGTGTGTATGCATGTGTGTGTATGTGTGACTTTTCAGTGGATACAGTATATTTAACCTTGCAAATTAGGAACTCTAGCAGAAATACCCTAAAAAAAAACCCAAAAAACAACAACTGATGAGTTGACCTGATATGTGTGTGTGTGTGTGTGTGTGTGTGTGTGTGTGTGTGTGTGTGTGTGTGTGTGTGTGTGTGTGAGATAGATAGATAGAGAGAGAGAGAGAGAGAGAGAGAGAGAAGGAGTGTGCATACAGGTATCAGTGTGTCTGTATGTATTTCTTCCCTTGTTGAGTTCAAAGTGCTATTCATTGACCTTTGGTTCTTTTCTACCTCTTCACTGAATGTAATTCTGTTGGGTTTTTTCTTTTATTTCCTCAGTGAATGTAATTCTATACACCTTCAAAGTTCAAAGTTATGGTACGTTCATCTTTGATATAGGATAATGTTTCACAATATAAAAAAAAAGTACATGGAAAATTTTATAAGCCTGAAACTACCCTTACTGTGGTAGTTACTCTACCGGAATAATGTACACCATAAACATAGACAGTGAACGTTCTTCATATGGCTAACAGAGATCAGCACAGTACTTAGAGAACTTAACAATGAATTGAACAGCCACCTCTCCAGATATTCTAACACTGTCAGTCTGTGTGTTCTTTGTTTAATTGATTTCCTTTCCGCTTTTAGTGATATTAGATGTGTAGTGTGTGTGTGTGTGTGTGTGTGTGTGTGTGTGTGTGTGTGTGTGTGCATGCTTATGCACTTGTGTAAGCGTGTGTGAGCTTATGTGTGTATATTCGTAAAAGGGGAATATAAGAAAAAAGATTAATTGAACAATTCAATCAATTTAGTTAATTAGAACAATGTGTGTGTGTGTGTGTGTGTGTGTGTGTGTGTGTGTCAGTCTCTGTGTATAGCTGTCTGCCTCTGTGTATGTGTGTATGTGCATGTGTGTGCATGGGCTTGCTCAGTGGGTATCAACAGAAATCTTTTTTATTTGCACTTAATTAGAACTTTGACATGTCTGGAGTGAAGGAAGAAGTAAAGAATCAGAATCAGAAAGGAAAACAAATAAAACAAAAAAAGAAACTCCAAACACATGCACACACTATGAACACATACAAACATGCACACGCACATAGACACACAAACACAAACAAATACACACACACACAAAGAACCGTAACCCCATAAAACCAACCTTAACAGAGGCTGATGTTTTCTGATGCTTGTCTTCCAAGATGACCATGCGGTCATTAGCTTCTTGCTCCAGCTCTTCCACTGTTGTCACCAGCACACTGTTCTGTTCACTCAGGTCTTTCACATACGACTGCAGCAGTCTTATGCGTGCCTGTACCACAAAACCACTTCTATTAGTGACAAATGTGTGAGGATGAGGATGAGTGTGTGTGTGTGTGTGTGTGTGTGTGTGTGTGTGTGTGTGTGTGTGTGTGTGTGTGCAGCCAGAGTGGTGGAAGGGGTAGGTAGAGGGGAGTGTGCCTATGCATGGTGTGTGTGCATGTGTGTGTGATCATGCATGCGTCATGCACATAAGTGTGTGTTAGAATAGAATAGAATAGAATAGAATAGATTTTATTGTCATGAAACCGTAAGGTTTATAAGACACAAGTGCAATGGTAAATAAATGAATGAATGAAAAACACACAATTAATCAATCAGTTAAACACACAATTAATCAATCAGTTAATGCAGTAATTTGCAGCAGCATTCATAAACAAATTTTCCTAATCTTGTTTGTATATATTCATCATCTGTTAGCATCACCTGACTGGGAATATTTCCTGTGTTATTCGAATTTTGAATATCTTTTAAAAATTGTTGCCTTAAGGTTTTATATTTAATACAATGATCAAGAAGATGGATTTCGTCTTTCAGGATGTTACACTTGTTGCACAATCTGTCTTCTTGTGGAATATTTAAATATCTACCTTTCTCAATCTTTAGGTCATGCGCGCTTATTCTGAGTTTCGTTAAAGCTTGTCTGTGTTTTGTATCTGATATATTTAAAAGATAGGTTTCAGTTTTGTACTCTGCTACAATCGTATTGTAAAATTTTAGCTTTAATGTTTTTTCTCTTTTCTCTTTCCAGTATTTGATATATTCATTTTCTAATTTTTTATATGTGGCCGTGAACCAAGTGGTTATTCAAGGGTACGGCACAAAAGACTTAACTAAATATGATTGATTGAATGAAAGGATAGACAAGATCCCACGCACAGGCCAGGAACATATAGAGGCCAGTCACAAATGGGTTTTTCTATTGTTTTATTTACAATATTCTAAAAGAAGAAGATTAAGAAGAAGAAATAATGAGAAGAAGACAACTAGGAGAAGAGGTCACATATATACGACGTATTTCAGTCTATGTACGCTGAATGTGAATTGGTTTTTCCAAATGTGATCAAGGCCTATAATTTTGAGTATCTTTCTAACAAATATCAACCATGGGGAAGTTGTGCTTTCTTGTTGGTACATGGACTTATATATCTTGTTTATGAGGGAAGTTTCTGGTAACTGAATAATGTGAATCCAATATGTAATAATTTGACACATTATCTTTAAACTTATTGGGAATCTGCCCAGTTCACCTAACACAGGAAGCACCATAGCCTTTTTGTGTACTCCAAGTATTTGCTTACAGAATTTAATGTGCAATTTTTCATGTGGAAACTTATTCGATAAGCAGTCGTCAAAAAGATGTGCTAAATTGAAAGAATCATCCGGTTTGACTTGGTAAGGTAACCATACCTCCGCCCCATAAATCGATATTGGCGTTATCAAAGTATCATATAGCTTTGATATGGTACCTGGATTGATGTTGATATTTTTTTATGTTCTTCGTAAAGTATGCAATGCTTTGCTTGCTTGTTTAGTTAGGTGTTCCTGTGCTCTTATCAGACTTCCACTTTTGTGGAATATAACTTCTGCTGTTTGTATTATATCTTCCCCACAGTAAAAATATATTGGTACTTTTGGGTCAGATCTTGTAAAGATTACCACTTTCGTTTTTTCTCTATTAATTTTTAATCCCCATCTATGGCAATATGTGTTCAAATTATGTAATTTTTGTTGCAATCCTTTTCTTGTTAAAGACAGAATAACCAGATCATCAGCATAAAGTAAACATTGTACATTGCTCGGTGAAACAGCATTGAATTTTGGAGAATCGTTACTTTCCACAGATTTTACAATGTCATCTATGAAAATATTAAATAAAGTTGGGCTTAGTGTATTGCCCTCTTGCACACCCTTCTGTACAGTTATTTCTGTGCTGAGACCTTCGTATGAATTTATCTGAATTTTGGAATTATCATACATGTCTTTAATTATATCAAAGCATTTTCCAGTTATGCCCATTCTTTTCAACTTTAGTAACAAGGCATCGTGCCAAACATTATCAAAGGCTTTTTCAAAATCCACAAAACAACCATATAATCTACCATTTTTTACTTTTATTACTTCATAAATTATCTTTTTTAGAATGAAGATTTGATCAGTTGTTCTGTAGTGTTTCCGAAATCCAATTTGTTAGGCGTTCACTGTGTTCTAGGTACTCAGTTATTCGATTATTTAATATTGTGCAGAATACTTTTCTCAAGGTATTGGTTAAGGTTATTCCCCTATAATTATTTGGATCTCCCGGGTTCCCATTTTTATACAGTGGAATGTTTAAACCATTTTTCCAACATTCTGGATATATACCTTGAGTGAAAATAATGTTAAACATTTTCTGAATGATATGGATAGTTATTGGAAGACTTGTTTTGACCATTTCGTTTGTAATGGCGTCCAATCCTGGTGATTTATTATTTTTTTGATGCTTGCACGCTTTCTTGATTTCTTTGTTTGATATTGTTAAGCTGATATTTGAAAGCAGACTCTCATCTATTTGACTTTTTAAGTTCGTTTCTGATTTTTTGCCTTTGTTTTTCTTCATATTCACCTCTTTGCCAATGAGCTCTTCCAGATGTGAAATCCATATGGATGTATTCAACTGATATTTGCGTGTGGCATTCTCGCCTGCAGTTTGTAAACTTTTTAATGTTTTCCAGGTGGTGTTCGGATCTTTATAAAGGACGTCGTTGATTTTATTCACAAGATCATTTGTGTACATTCTTTTCTTTCGTCTTAACAGTCTATTATAGATCTTACTTTTGGAAAAATATTTTTTGCATAGGGAATTATTATATCGATGCCTATTTATGGCATTCAGTATTGATCTAAGATCTTTCCTGTGTTCATAACATTCTCTATCAAACCATTTTTTTAATTGTTTTTTCTTTTGCACTTACGAACGTTTGTTTTATTCCTAAGACTTACATTAGCCGCCAATTTCATCATTTGTGTAAAATCATTAATAGTATTGTTTAGTGCTAGTTTAGAAATACCGGTTTCATTTTCAATATACGTATCTAATCTTTGCTCTATTTGAACAAGTTGGGTTTTTATCCATGGCATTTCGAAAGCTCTTAAATATTTCTCGTCTGAGAAGGCATCCCATAAGTATCGGTGTGTGACGTCTTCAGCTTTAAAAGTTTCTTTTCGTGACATTTTAACTGATACCGAATTCCTTTCTGATTTTGTCGAAAATCCAGTTACAAAAAAACTTCATTCCATCGGACAGTGATCTGAAAAAGATTTAAGGGGATGAACTTTCATATGTAAGATGTTTTTTTTCATAGTGTTAGAACAAATAAAATAATCAACAACACTACAGCCATTTGGACTATAGCATGTAAAGTGTCCATCTAAATCACCCAGTGTTCTTCCATTGAGGATACACAAATTATTGTCAATGCACATGGACACCAGTCTTCTACCAGCTTTTTGCACAGAGCCATCCATTGAATTTCTGTTGTATATCAAATCACAATGATCATTATAAGGTAAGTTACATCTGTTGTTTTCATGTTCCATTTGAATGAAATCTGGTATCCCAGCTGTTCGTGCATTAGTGTGTGTGTGTGCGTGTGTATGTGTGTGTGTGTGTGTGTGTGTGTGCATATGCATGCACGTGTGTGTGTACAATTGGAGTAACTGAGAGAAAGAGTGCATTTGTCTGTCGGTGTGCATCTGTGTGCATTTGCAAATGCACTTTTTGTATGAGAGAGAGAAGTAGAGAAAAAACAAACAAACCCCATGCCGTTTGTCAGTGTATGTTTCCTGTGTTTGTGTTCCCAATGGATGCCAGTCTCTGGTGTGTGCATGTGTGTGTGTGTGTGTGTGTGTGTGTGTGTGTGTGTGTGTGTGTGTGTGTGTGTGTCTGTGTGTGTGTGTGTGTTTGTGCTTGCGCATGGGTGTGCATAGAATGAAAATACATGAGTAATGTGCATCAAAATGGCATAGCTTTGAGCAGTCTTCTGCAGTCATCTTGGCTATGAATACAAACCACTATTCATGACATGTATCAACACTCACCAACGTTTTTAGTAAGTACTCTGAACAAAATTTATTTCATTATGGAATTTAAAAGGTGACTGAAACAGAATCAAAATTATATTTGAATGATAGAATTAATAACTGCTCCAAGTTCAAATATGTCTTCATCTCACAGTATCTGAAACTATTAAAATACCACTAGGGTTTAAAATACTTAGTTGTCCTGAAAAAGAAAAGTCAAAACTTTCAGAAAAACAAAGGTGCACACACACACACACACACACACAAACACACACACATACAATAGCAGTGATGTTGTGAAACATTTCAGGCAATTAAAGAATTTGAACACTTGTGCAGATAAATGCATCATTACTTGAATTTGCACAGTATTCCAGTATCCAAGTAATGATGTATTTATCTGCGCAAGTGTACTGGTCAGGAAAACATAACAGATCAGGGTACCTAAGGAGGATGCGACTGTTATAATAGAATTGCATATGATTTATACAAGAATCAGAACACAGGCCAAACAACCATTATATATTTTGTCTGCTCTATCAGATTTACTTAATGCAGATAAACATCATATTATGCTGGAAAAAAGAGATAGCTGCAGAGTCATATTCTGATAAACAGTACATTAACTGACACGTGTTAAAAAAGAAAAACAAAAAAGAAAAAAAAATACTGCTATGAAAGTATGTCCAGATTAGTTTCTGATAAATATTTTCTGAAACTGATATTCTTGCAAATGTGTGTTTATCTGGGAAACATTCTTAAGCATAGCAACAAACAGCAAAGTGTTCTGTCACTTCTGAGGCAGTCGCATTTTCAGGCAACAAAATGCTCTGACAGCATATAATTCAAAGTCTGGGACTGATGAATATCATATTACTTTCATTTCCCACTTTCAAGAAAAAATAAAATAAAGACAACAAATTTTTAAAATATATACTTTTCTTCATTCCTGATATGCTATTTTGTTTTCAACAAAAGTCTGTCTTTTCGGAATGTCAGATAAAAATTAACTGAAAATTACTTGCTTCTGTTAAGTGGTTCTGAATCTTCAGTTTGAAAAGAAATGATTTTGTTTCTATTGTTTGTTGTAGTTTCTGTGTGTTAATGTTCCCATTACTAATATTGAATGATTTTTGCTTTAGTAAGCAAAATATTACCTGGGTCTAAAACCGGAAGTGCTCGGGACAGAATTAGCGTCGTCTGCTACAAACTCGGTGAGTAAGTTTCATTCAACATCACACTAAAGTCTGATATTCTGACTTTGCATTTTGCTTTGATAGCTGTGAAACTTTATATTAATATATACAGACAGATAGATACTATGCTCTCACATTCTAAAAAGAACAAGAACACCAATTCATACTAACCCCCTGCTCCCCCCTCTGCAAACTTCACTTTAATAATTTGCTGAGAGATGTATAGTCATTCCCCTTCCTTGTCTCCGAGTATCTCCCACCAATGGTAAGGAGAGGGGAGGGGGTTGTCAATGGTTGTGGCAAGCTTGGCATTGAGCCAAATCACTGACCACTTGCTCCGGCTGAGAATCCCTGATTGCTGACAGTGATATAACCCACTACCTCCCCCCTCCAGTCATCCCCCTTCCCCATTTCTTTCCTGTCAATGGAGTAGGTGTGTGTGTGTGTGTGTGTGTGTGTGTGTGTGTGTGAGAGAGAGAGAGAGAGAGAGAGAGAGTGTTTGCATTTGCACATATATGCTTGTGAGTATGTGTATGTTTGTCTGAGTATGAAAAAAGTGTAATGTGAAGAGATATATGATTAATTTGAACAGTGCAGTGAACATCCTGTTTCTTAAAAAAATTAACACCAATTTTTAACAAACTAAAATTAGTCAAATGAAAATCAGTACAATAACACCCATTGCCTAAGTTGCACATCAGGTTCAGTCAAACTATATAACACTATCAGGGATCCAGCAATTAAGAGTATAATATATGAGTGTGAGTGAGTGAGTGAGTGAGTGAGTGAGTGCGTGCGTGTGTGCGTGCGTGCGTGCGTGTGTGTGTGTTCATGTAACCCATGATATGCTGTGCATCTCAAATGCATGAAACAGAAAACAAAGTGATAATTCATGAAATGATAAAATGCAAAATACCATGCATATATTGTGAATGAAATATTCAGTTTGATATATATATCTAATTCTAAGACATTCATTCTCACATACACACACAAATAGAGGTGAGTACACAAAGTGAGTATGTCAAAGAATAAGATACTAAGTATGATGTGCATATTAACAATAAAATATTCAATATTTATTAATCATATATACCTGAGACATTTAGTAATAAATTCATCTCAATCATGAAATGTAGTACCCTGAAGTGGAAATATTTGAGTAAATAATTGCATGCAACAAAGACACATAAGATGAACAGTACATGTAGATGGCAAAGCTCTTGTCAGCAACTGGAAAGGACAGACCCCCAAAACTTCAGCCTCAGTCATCAAAGCATAAGTTGTTGCTGCAATTTAAGTTATTGCGTAAAAGGTAAATGCAGCCAAATAGTTCAGTGCAGTGAATTTTGTGTTGCTGTTGAATGAATACTTACCTGTTAGTATGCCATTT
>NC_134884.1:23078554-23091054 GCF_041734735.1 Babylonia areolata
ACTGGTTACAAGAACTGACAGGTATTTAGCCATGAAAGGGTTCCTTTGCGGTAGGTTCGGGTAACCATTATAATTATTACACAACACTGGTGACGATTTGATTCGTCTTTATTTGCCCCGACACCCTCAGATCATGCGTATCCCGTCAGTCCCCGCAGGGTATACCTTTGTTCACTGTTCATGTATTATGCAGTCAGTGATTGTGCAACAGGACTGAAGAATGAAGCAGATCCCCAGAACGATACGTGACTGGAACAACCTGCCTGAAACAGCTATAGCAGCAGACACCTTGGACACCTTTAAGTCTAGGGTACCCCCCAATCAGTAGTTAATTAGATAATAGGTCCCCTACCCCCCTCCTCTTCCCCACCCCCTCTCTTACCCTAATATTTTGGGGTTTTTTAATCTATTTTTGGGGCCCTGCTGTCTTAGATCAGCAAGGGACCGGCTAGCTCGGAAGGGCGAAAAGTGAAGTGATAGTAGCCTGCCGGAGAACCCACTTAGAGTAGGACTAAGTTTTCATCCTCACTAATAGGTCTGTCACTTTCTGTAGCTTGTTTTTCTTTCATCGCAACCCAACAACAATAACGGCGTAAAAATCAAATTGATGATTGTGGCCGTCAACGCAGTGAAAGTGAAAGTGAAAGAATGGTGGTGAGACAAGAGAAGTAGAGAATGGTCTCAGCTGCTGCATGTTTCAGTCAGACTGTCAAGTCGAGGATGATGGTACGTATCACGAGCACGCAGCGTGAACCTCCAAGGTTGAAGTGAAACAACAGCCGGGGGTTGGGTCGGAAATGTAGATCCTGATCCGTCTGTTGACCTGACCTGGTCACGTTATGCAGGCAGATACACGCACAGTGAATAATTCAAAAGAGACAATGTGAATGCAGACTCTATCGTGTGCTGTTGAGAACAGTATCAATCGTACATAGCATGCGCGAGCACTTGGTTGGCAGAGCGATAAAGAAAGGGAAGGAGAGAGGAGACAGAGACAGACAAGGCAGGCAACGACTCAGACAACCTTGAACCCACCCCCTCCTCCAAACGTAAACCACCCACCCATCCTTCACCCCACCCTCATCCCCAACACACACACACAGACACAGACACACACACACACACACTGGCAACCGTCCCTCCAACCATCCCCCCTCCCCGGCCACCTCCACTCACCCACCACCACACACACTGACACACTGACACACATTCAACAGGCGTCGGCCAAGAACGAAAGTACACCGATTCATGGCATGATGCACAGAGCCTGCATGGGGCGCAGCCTACTAAAAGCGCCCCTCCCATGCAAATACAACCCTCCCCGGGAGTAATTCTGACATCATGCCAGTTGATATACCATTCTTAGCAGTTCTGCACCCCCCGGCTCGCGCTGCACGGCCCACCACAACTTTGTTCAGGACCGATCATCAAGTTTGGCCACGGAACGCCTCGCCATCCACAAAGCCAAGGTTCAGGTTGGGACCACTGAGATATACCTGTATGTTCTCATGTCTATGATATGGACATGAAACAAACAAACAAACAAAAAAACAACAAAAAAACAACAACAAAAAAACAACAACACGTGAGCGGCATGCCTTGCAGACAAAACTCGAGACTGGGAAACACACATAGCATTTGCACACACGAAAACAACAACAACAACAACAACAAAAGATGTCTGAACAGCACATGAGTCAAAAGTATCAAGTATCCTTCGTACGCTGCAATGTTTGTGTGTGAAGCTCGTGTTGGTCTTATGTACCTATTCATGTATACCAAAAGAAGTGACTGACTATATATGATCTTAGATGTATTCAAATGAAGATCTGCCAGTTGTTACAAGCCCCGATTTGTCACAGGAAAGTGTGGCGGACTACACGTACAGTTCTGATCAAAGTGCGGGCTGATGCTTATGTTGACTCTGGACACATGGGCGGAGCAGATGCTGAAGAGAAACAGGGTCGACTTACAAAGAAGCCGGGGACACCTGTTCCGATCCCTTCAGTGGATCTGTTTTTGACTCACTTGTGTAAACAAAGTGAGTCTATGTTTTAACCCGGTGTTCAGTTGTCTGTGTGTGTGTGTGTGTGTGTGTGTCCGTGGTAAACTTTAACATTGACGTTTTCTCTGCAAATACTTTGTCAGTTGACACCAGATTAGGCATAAAAATAGGAAAAATTCAGTTCTTTCCAGTCATCTTGTTTAAAACAATATTGCACCTCTGGGATGGGCACAAAAAAAGAAGAAGAAAAAAAGAAGCCTAATTATATGCAAACTGCATTTACTGTTATATTTATATTTTTTGTATTCTCTAAACTTGGCACTTTGATCTGATATTCGACCCAACAACAAGAGCAGTCATTATTATCATTTTTTGTTCAAACAGGAACTTCTTTTGCTAAGCATGGAAGTTTTATTTATTGCAAACGTTTTGGTGCAGATAGTAAAAAAGAAGGGAAATTACTCTGTAATTAATGCTAGGGGACTTAATTTGCTTTAAACTGATTTTTCTCATCTTAAACATTACATTTTGAAATTATACTCAATACATAAAAAGCTTGGATTTAAAAAAAAAAAAAAAGTGTATCACAAGTGAGTCTTGAAGGCCTTGCCTCTCTTGTTTTTAGGTGCTGTCAGTTCTCATTGCAGGAATCTGGTTGATGATCGATGCACAACTGCTGTTGAAGCAGGAACTGGACTTCAGTTCTTTCAATAATCGGTTGAACCTGTGACCGACACTCCTGGGTGAAGATGACGCCAACAAAGTGCAACGTGTCTCTCCACGATCAGCCGTCACTGCTCTGTCGAATACTGGGGAACAATGCATGATGACGATGATGATTATGATTATGGTGATGATGATGATGATGATGATGATGATTACGGTGAAGAAGAAGAAGAAGAAGATGATGATGATGATGATGATTATCATTATTATTTTTACAGGAACAATTGTAACGGTTACATAAAGTAGTACCGAGCAAGGAGATGCAGATACTCACGCAAGCCAAAGTTGCCCTGTATAATTCTCTTTGCCAATGCCGGAAACCTGAATTGCCCCTCCCCCACCCCCACGCCACCCAAAATGAACTGTGATCTTGTTGTTTTGATGCTGTGTCATTTTACATGAAGATCGAATACATGCTATATTATGTAATTTTCACACCATCATGTGACCTTCCTAGAAGTCTCTTGTGCATATTAAATGGCTTTTACAGAGTCACTGACATGGTTTGATGAAGTTTGCCACACCGCGGACACACACACACACACACACACACACACACACACACACACACACACACACACACTGACACAAATCTGTTAAAAGAATCTGAAGTTAACATGAAAGAGTTAGCTGCAAAACCACATCATTCTCCTGTTCCTTTTTGGGAAATGTTGAAAGCGGATTTTGATATCACTTATTCTGAAACAAAAAAGGAAGAAAACATCAATATCACGACAAGTACTGCCAGAATTCATATAACAGAAAAATATCAGAATCATCTCCATGTATTTACAGATGGATCTGTTCTTGATGACAAAAACGCTGGTGCGGCTTTCTATATTCCTGCCTTTAAAGTTGAAAAATCTTACTTTATTGGAAAACACCTTTCCATATTCACAGCTGAGCTAATTGCTATTATACAAGCTCTGAACTACTTAGTGAGCCATCAAATAGTTTTCTCGAAAATAGCATTCTTTGTTGATTCCAAATCAGTACTTTATGCTCTAGAACTATTCAGCCTTGAAACAAGACCTGACTTAGTTATTGAGGCAAATCATTTGGTACATTGTTTAAGGATTAAAGGGACTGAGGTAAGTTTTTGTTGGGTGCCTTCTCATGTGGGCATTCTTGGCAATGAAACTGTTGATAAAGCAGCTAAAAGAGGAGCGCAAGATTCAGAACAATCGACAAAAATCCATGTCCGTCTCTCCGTAAAAGAGGCATACACTTTGTTAGAAAAATCAGCATGGGGTCGATTTCATAACCGATGGAAGTTAAAGTTTTTAAACCATAAAGGAACATTATTCCCCGAGAATATTATTAAAGAAAAGATACCGAATCCATCAGCTTGCTATACAAGATTAATAACCTCTACTTTCTTCCGTATAAAACTTGATGCGCTGAAGATAAAGTATAGTAAAAATGTTACATGCATCTGTGGTAAGCAGTTCAGCTTGCATCATTGTTTGTTTCACTGCCAGCAGTTACGTACCTTCTTGCCCAAGTATTTCAAAGAGAATAATAATTCTGCAGATGATTTTTGTAAAGTTATTTCTGACGAGGTTCTTATGGTCGAACTTTCACAGGCATTAGTTCATAGCCCTATTTCTACATTCCTTTAATGCACTTCAGAATTGTGTTAATGGTTTCTGATTATTATAATTATTATTATTGAATTGTTTCTGTTAAATGTAATAGCATGTTAGTTATACCCCATGCCCCCACCCCACCCCTTTAATTTTTTTAAAATTTTTTTTTATTATTATTTTTTTTTTTAACGTCTAATATCACTGATAGTGAAAAGACGCTAAACAAAAGAACGAACTGACACAGAATTCCAACAGCTATTTTTCAAAAAGAAAACTGGCGGTAATCCGCCATGCACACAACAGCTGCTGAACAAACTGAACACTGCTGTAGTAAAGGATGGCTTTAACCCTTCGAAGACTGCATGCAACAGCAAGGAGACAATGGCAATGAATTTATTCCCATTAACTCATTTGAGTCACAGAGAAGAGGCTATCTGGATGCTCTCTAAATAAAAGGAGTTTCAGTTTCAGTTGCTCAAGGAGGCGTCGCTGCGTTCGGACAAATCCATATACGCTACACCACATCTGCCAAGCAGATGCCTGACCAGCAGCGTAACCCAACGCGCTTAGTCAGGCCTTGAGAAATAAAAGGAGAGAACCGTTTGTTAGTGGCTGTTGGACCCGAGTTCTGTCCCCTGTAGACTGGCAAGCGAAACGGGCCGAGTTGAGTTTAAAAAAAAAAAGAAAGAAAGAAAAAAAGTCCTGTTATTTTTTGCTGTCAGCCCCTTGATTGACAAGTGAGCTCGGCAATGAAGGGCTGTCATCGAGATAAAAACTGAACTTACGGGTCAGGAATGTCGGCCACCATAATACTCCCCCTCTCTCGGTTTCTTTCTCTTCAGTCGGGCAGGGACAGTTGCATTCCTTTGTTCAGTACACAAAGAGCGGTAACTGCATTTGCAATGAAACCATTGGTCAGTGCATAAAGTGTAACTGCATTTCCAATGACACCATTGATCAGTACACAAAGTGTAACTGCATTTCCAATGATACCATTGATCAGTACACAAAGTGTAACTGCATTTCCAATGATACCATTGATCAGTACACAAAGTGTAACTGCATTTCCAATGATACCATTGATCAGTACACAAAGTGTAGTAACTGTATTTCCAATGACACCACTGGTCAGTACACAAAGTGTAACTGTATTTCCAGTGACACCATAGGTCAGTACACAAAGTGTAACTGCATTTCCAATGACACCATAGGTCAGTGCACAAAGAATAGTAACTGCATTTCCAATGAAACCATTGGTCAGTACACAAAGAATAGTAACTGCATTTCCAATGACACCATTGGTCAGTACACAAAGTGTAACTGCATTTCCAGTGACACCATAGGTAAGTACACAAAGTGTAACTGCATTTCCAGTGACACCATAGGTAAGTACACAAAGTGTAACTGCATTTCCAGTGACACCATAGGTAAGTACACAAAGTGTAACTGCATTTCCAGTGACACCATTGGTCAGTACACAAAGTGTAACTGCATTTCCAATGACACCATAGGTCAGTGCACAAAGAATAGTAACTGCATTTCCAATGACACCATAGGTCAGTACACAAAGTGTAACTGCATTTCCAATGACACCATAGGTCAGTACACAAAGTGTAACTGCATTTCCAATGACACCATAGGTAAGTACACAAAGTGTAACTGCATTTCCAATGACACCATAGGTCAGTACACAAAGTGTAAATGCATTTCCAGTGACACCATTGGTCAGTACACAAAGTGTAACTGCATTTCCAATGACACCATTAATCAGTACACAAAGTGTAGTAACTGTATTTCCAATGACACCATTGATCAGTACACAAAGTGTAACTGCATTTCCAGTGACACCATAGGTCAGTACACAAAGTGTAACTGCATTTCCAGTGACACCATTGGTCAGTACACAAAGTGTAACTGCATTTCCAGTGACACCATAGGTCAGTACACAAAGAGCAGTAACTACATTTCCAGTGACACCATTGATCAGTACACAAAGTGTAACTGCATTTCCAATGACACCATAGGTCAGTACACAAAGTGTAACTGCATTTCCAATGACACCATAGGTCAGTACACAAAGAGCAGTAACTGCATTTCTAATTCATACCATTTTGATGTCATTTCACCAAGGTTCAACTGTCTCAGGATTAAGGCCGTCAAAGTCTCTTTGCTGAGCTCCCTGGTTCGTTGGAGAAACCACCCGCATCGGTATGTGGTTCTGCGACACTTATGACTGATTTATAGGTACACTTTGGTGGATTTTCCATTCTGAAGAAATTCAAAACCACAATCTACTGATCACTTTCCCAAAAACTGCCCAGGAAGAAACTGTCCATTAGAGAGGAAACAGAAGAAAGAAAACGAAGAAATATAGGATATAGTGTACAGTGTCATGGGCGAAACTGCGAGAACAAAGGAAAGACAGCGGGAAGAGAGAGAGAGAGCGAGGGAAGACAAAAGAGAGGGTTACAGAGGAGAGAGAGCAATGATGAGAGATTTGATGAGGGACAGAGAGACACAGACAGACAGAGAAAGAGTTAACACTTTTGACACTCTAACATTGGCCATGAGGTCCTTTTCCAAGGTAGATGCGTGAACATGTTCTTTTTTGCAGAACAAACATTGTGATAAAGAAATGAAGACAATTGGAACGAATACTGAAACAAAACAACAACGGCAAAAAGAAATGCCTATCAGAGAGAGAGAGAGAGAGAGAGAGAGAGAGAGAGACTGACACTGACACTGACACTGATTTTATTGCCATTGGCAAAGATACCTTTTTGGCAAGGGGGTTACAATACATAGTGCCGATAAGCACCGGCCAAAATTTGTTTGGCTTATAAAAAAGACACGTATCCAAAAGCAAACAATCAACAATGAACCAAACATATGCTCATTCACACTCGCACACGCTGACGCACAACCACTCATACATTCACACTTATCTACACCAACATATATTTATCATCACGCACTTCACCCCATTGTAGCTTTCAAGACGACCATCTGGCTACAGACCAAATCAAGCAAACTTTAATCCCTTATTTCCACACTCCTATCCACTGGTAACCGAAGGGAAAACGAGAGAGAGAGAGAGAGAGAGAGAGAGAGAGAGAGAGATAACTGCACGTTATACTCGGTGATCTAAAAGAATGCACGGGAGGTCAGTCAGTGCACGGCATGGATGCTAACTGTCACCCAAACATTGTCCGGCAAACGAGCACTGACGTAGATCTACACTGACGGAAAAATTCCTACTGAAGAAAAGTGTCCGCCACTTGGACCGCGACTCCTCAATGCTCTTGGATCCACAGAGAGACGCTAAACCATTCGCCTCACTGGATGACCCCAGTGATCAAACCAAACCACGCTTTTCGAGACGGAATAATTCTTTCTTTCTTTTCTTTCTTTTGCGTTCGTGGGCTGCAACTCTCACGTTCACTCGTATATACGCGAGTGGGTTTTTACGTGTATGACCGTTTTTAACCCGCCATGTAGGCAGCCATACTCCGCTTTCGGGGGTGTGCATGCTGGGTATGTTCTTGTTTCCATAACCCACCGAACGCTGACATGGATTACAGGATCTTTATCCTGCGTATTTGATCTTCTGCTTGCGTATACACACGAAGGGGGTTCAGGCACTGGCAGGTCTGCACACATGTTGACCTGGGAGATCGTAAAAATCTCCATCCTTTAACCGCCAGGCGCCGTCACCGTGATTCGACGGAATAATTCGAATGAGACGACAAACCAAGATCCCGTGACTGAGCAGTATAGTATGCAGTTCACCTACGTAGAAGAACCCACGGTAACAAGATAGTTGTCGCTGTCAAAATTCTGCAGTTTCAGACAGAAAAGAAAAGTTAGTTGCTGTACTGTGGCAACACGTTCTATCCAGGGAGAATTTCACATAGAGAAATAATTATGTTGTGACAAGAAAGTAACACTGCACAATATAGTACAGTACAGTACAGTAGAGTACAATACAACCAGCGCAACACAGTACACCACACTACACTACACACAACACTACGCAGCACAGTACAAGTACAGTACAATGCACTGCGATGCAATACAATATAGTAGGTATACATGCAGAAAGACAGGTGAAAATAAAAACAAATCTTCCGTTATTATTGTAAAAACAACAAACAACAACAACAACAACAACAACAACAACAACAACACACACACACACACACACACACACACACACACAAACCACACAAAAAATAAGCCTTTTTAATGAAGAAAAAAAATGATGATTATAATAATAATAATGATAATGTTAAAAACAAAAAATAGGGGAGGGGAGAGGGGTGGAAGGGAGGTGGGGGTCGGAGGGGGGCAGAGAGGAATTTGTAGAAAAGCTGAATAAAAATAAATTCAATTTGGTCCCTCCCCCCACCTCCCAACCCCCTCCCTCCAACCTCCCATATACCCGCCAAATGGTGGTGAGTGGGTTCCGGTTCTTTTGTGTATGTGTGTGTGTGTGACACGCTCCCCCTGGGGAGAGCAGCCCTACTTTCACACAGAGAAATCTATTGTGACAAAAAGAAATACAAATACAACTATTTCAGGCATGTGAAAGAAGAACCGCCAGCCCAACTACCACCACGCCCGCAAACCACCACGGTCTGAAGCATTAATATAAAGCGCGAATTCGACGAAAGAGTAATTTTAGTTCAACATGCAAGAATCAAGCATATCCCGGAAGTGTTGCTGCCCCATCCCCTATTATAACCCCTACATACACACACAAACATATATCTCTAATTTCCATCTTTCCGTGCAAGGTAATTTTTTTTTGCTTGTCGTTTGCCACATGTTGTTGTGAAATCTCTCTCTCTCTCTCTCTCTCTCTCTCTCTATATATATATATATAAAACACATGTGTTATTGTGAAACATAAATATGAGATATTGTGAAATAAAAACATATTTTATTGTGAAAAAAGAAATAAAGACCAGATCGGGAGAAAAGAGGGGTGCTGTGGGTGGGTGGGGTGTGTGTGTGGGGGGGGGGGGGAGGGAATGGGGGTTGCAACCGGATCAGTGTGGAGAGAGAACACTGAACACTGAACATTGAAATCTTTAATGTCGTTAACTGAAAAGCTTCGGTGACATAGTAGGTACTAATCAGAACAAAATGGTGCAAAATAGATAAAAAATGGAACAGAAAGAAAAAAAACAACCAAAAAACAACAACAAAATAAACAGAATTGAAACAACATAAACTAATAAGAGGTTTGCGACACTTTGGCACTTTGTCATTAACTTAAAGTACATGTGACAGGGAGGTAATGTGCCTTTTTTTCAGTCGTTCGTCTCCAAGCTTTGAACAGTACACAGAAAACAAAGTACTGATAAATCATATAACAGATATTCACGCATGTAACATCGACACACATCATATCAATACAAACACAAACTAAAGTACATATAAATCCTGAAATAATATTCATGCCTCAACATAAAAACCCATCACAATCAATACGAACACATCAGATAATTACAATGTAGTGTGGAGATAGATAGATAGATAGATAGAGAGAGAGAGAGAGAGAGAGAGAGATGGAGGGAAGGAGAGAGAGATAGAGACAGAGACAAACACAGAGAGAGAGAGAGAGAGAGAGAGAGCACAGGTGCGAAAATTCTCAACGAACTTATTGCCAGCGGCATAAACTAATAATGAGTATATATATAAAAGAAAAAAGAATGACTGAAAGAAAGAAACGCTTCCAGACTATTTGTTGCCAGCAACGCAGGTCATTTCACACGCCGGTATGACGTACCGCTTACCATAGCGTAAACACAGACAGTGCGCTTCTAGGGAGCCCAGTCGAACGAGGGTTATTATACGAGGGCAAAAACCAAACTCCCCATCTTCAACTCCAGTGTGAAGTCAGTTCTGCTCTACGGATGCGAGACATGGCGGACAACACAGACGATGCAGCAGAAGATTCAGACATTCTTCAACACCTGTCTGAGGCGCATCTACAAAATCCGATGGCAGGAGAAGATCTGAAACGAAGATCTGTGGCAGCGAGTGGGACAGGAACCAGTGGCCAAGCAGATATTGCGGAGGAAGTGGGGCTGGATCGGACACAGCCTCAGGAAGCCAGCGTCCAGCATCACACGCCAAGCCCTGACCTGAAACCCGCAGGGAAAGAGGAAGAGAGGCCGGCCTTGCAACAGCTGGAGGCGAGATACCGAGGCAGAGCTGAAGCAGCAAGGGATCAACTGGACTGGAATGGCCAGAACAGCCCAGAACAGAGTGCGATGGCGAGGGGTTGTCGATGGCCTATGCTCCACCAGGAGCGATGGGCATAAGTAAGTAAGTAATATTGCAACCCCCCCCCCCCCTCCCCTGCGCCCCCGCCCCAAAACTAATGCTTTCACGCCGTTACGACTGGCTGCCAGCAAGGAACCACGCGCGACAGCGAGCCTAAGTATGCATTGACGGGCTATGGTGATATAATGGACTGACCATAAAGCCCTTTCAGTCTCAATGTTAAGGTGGGCGTTTGAGGTGGGATAACTGGTGTCTCGGTGCTATACACCTTGGCAGACTCTGTGTGTGTGTGTGTGTGTGTGTGTGTGTGTGTGCGTATCATTTTGTGTGAGCTTGTGTATTTGTGCGCGCGTGCGTGCGTGCGTGCATGCGTGCGCGCGCGCATGTGTGTATTATTTTATGTGTGCATATGCATTGTGTGTGTGTGTGTGTGTGTGTGTGTGTGTGTGTTTGTGTTCCCCCCCTACCCCCGCGTTTGTCACAACACGCACTCACATACACATACAGGCACTCGTACGCACCCACGTACACATACACGTGCATGCGCATACACAGACTACGCGCGCACACAGTTGGGCACATCAAAGGGCATGCACGTGCATCTTGTCAGCGGATTTTAGATATGAGAGATCCAGGATAACAAGGTGCCTGTTTGTGCAGGCCATGAACTGGAGCGAGGTTTTCGTCACACAATGAAGAGAGAGAGAGAGAGAGAGAGAGAGAGAGTCATACTCCAATGATATTAACGCACATTTATATAGCACCCTTTCTCTCTAAGAGCTCAGGGCGCTTTACATGAAAGAAAAATATTACAAATTACATGAATAATTCATGACCACTCTTTCTCAAAACCACTACCCCCTCACCACCACCCCTCTCCCCTCCCCCCACTCACACACACACACACACACTCAATCTCCCATTCCCACTCTTCATACATCCAAAGTGAGCTGACATGGGTGGTGCTGGAGAATCAGTAAGGAAACCGAGATCGCTTATAGATATGTTATGTTATTGACGTAAATTTCTTGCTTTTGCCTTGGGGGGTAAAACTGAGGGGCGGGGGTATTTCCGTAAGCTATCACCGGCGCCCAGACGCCGGCAACCTAAAACAAAACAGAAAAAAAAAACAACACAACAAAATAAAAAAACCGTCGAATGAGGAACACAAGAGGCAGAGGCACGGCACCAGCTCTGGCGGTCGACTGAAGCAGACAGCAGGTAAGTGATCGTGTGTGTGTGTGTGTGTGTGTGTGTGTGTGTGTGTGTGTCTGTGTGTGTGTGTCCAGTCTGTGTATGTGTGTGTCTGTGTGTCTGTGTCTGTGCCATCTGTGTCTCTGTGTGTGTGTGACAGAGAGAGAGAGAGAGAGAGAGAGAGTGTGTGTGTGTGCTGATGTGTGTGTGTGTGCTCGTGTTTGTCAAAGTGTGTGCTCGCGCGTGCGTCAGTGCGCGCGTGTATGTGTGCGTGCGTGCGTACGCTGCGTGTATGTGTGCGTGCATACGCACGTGTGTGTGTGTGTGTGTGTGTGTGTGTGTGTGTTTATGTTCGGTTCAGTTCAGTGGTTCTATTTAACGTCTCGGCTTCATCATTTACGTTATTAGACATCAACTGACTGACTGACTATACTCTACGCAACATTATGGGATTCAGCTAGTGAAAATACCCTAAAACCTCTTTTAAGTCTCCATAGGCGAGCATAAGAATTAGTTCTTCTAAAATCCTCTTCACTAATGCCTTCTGATTACAGAGCTCTGGATATTCTTCCACTAACAACTAAACTTAAATATAATAAGGCTCTATTCATGTTTACAACTGTCTGGTTTTACTCCCCCTTCTCTTCAAAATAGATTTGTAATTAATACTCAACGTCATGTGAACAAGATTT
>NC_134884.1:23098554-23121054 GCF_041734735.1 Babylonia areolata
GGATGTGGTCACGGTGTCACCCAGGGTGTATGGGCAAAGGTGGGGGGAGGAGGGGGGGTGGGGGGCGGGAAGGGGGGGGGGTGGATCAGTGTGCAAACGCCAGCCAGTGATCTGACGGAGCAGAGCGAACAGTATTTAGTTCAGTGAAAATGAATAACAGAGGATTCTGTGGGGGTCAGGGGTGGACTCCACTTGAAATATGCCTGTTTCATAAAGACATGGGGCGTGACACAAAACACTATATTTTGTCCTTTTTGTAACAAGGAAACGCCGGAATGAACTGATGTGCATGCGTGCGTGCGTGTGTGTGTCACGAGTGTGTGTGTGTGTATGTGTGTGCGTGCGTGCGTGTGTGTGTGTGTGTGTGTGTGTGGCCTAGATTCGGATGAATCATTTGTTGAAAACTCATAAAACCAGTTTTCCCAGCTGGACCGGTCTTTTTCGAAGTCAAGAAGTTTAATTCGTAGTGTGGGCAGAAAATGACTGAGCAGTAAGTTGGGCCGGGTTTGGTGTATGCACTGTTTGATGTCGTTTCAGTTCGTGGATAACTTTTTCAGGCACAGTTGGGTGTTCAGTATTGTATGATCTCAAGTCCTGGGCCGGGTTAAACCGTGCATGACGCGTGACTGAGAAAGCCATCCAGTCAATGATATTATGTCCCCGGGTAAAGTTATGATCTTAAAGACTCTGCATTCCGAAGTGCAAATGTACCTGTCGACTGATATGCCTCAGTGCAGTCAGTATGCCCATACGCAATTGCCACAACGCCTAGTTAGCTGCTCCTCATCCAGTCTCATCTTAACTCACTCAGTACGGCCAGTCCTCTCTTCTCCTCTACACAGACCCCTCGGATGTCCAGTGGGTGTCTGAATGACCCAACCTTTAGCTTCCGTCGTCAGAATTGTGGTATTCTTTGTCAACATTCACCTCTTCAGTATAAGAGCCTTCGCTTGCAATATTTTGATGATGGTAATTGGAGTGAAACGCTGTTGACGTCGTCTCTTTCGCCGTTCGTATGGAGAGAGTTAACCCCTTACTCACTGCGGATAGATAAATCGGAACTACCGACAAGTGAGCCAGTGAACAGAGTTGTATGCGGCTGTTTTCCCAATGTGTCCACGTGCCGGTATGACGTACCTAGGACAACCTTAAGTCTATCCCAATAATGGTTACCTATGGACATGAAGAGTACATGGATACGTCCCAAGGAACAGATTTGCCATATCAGCTTCGTACTGATGTTCCCACATATTGATGCATGGTTCACGTTTTGATATGTTCCAGTACAGACCTGTTCATTATATGTAATGACAATACCAGTCTCCCCCTTCTCCTCCTTGTTTTTTTTTTTTTTCTCTCTCCTCCAATGTAATCTTATTACTAACCGTTGACCACACACACACACGGACGCACACTGGCACAAAAACACACACACTCTCTCTCGTGTGCCGACACTGACACACACACACACACACACACACTGACACACACACACACACACACTGACACCGTGCACACGAGAGAGAGAGAGAGAGAGAGAGAGAGAGAGAGAGAGAGAGAGAGAGCGTTCGTGTGTGTGTGTACGTGTACAGTCAGACCTGGACGAGGTTATTTCCATTCATCCCAGGTTCTCCCCAGGGAGAGCGCGTCCCTACACAACAGCGCCACCCATTTTTTTGTATTTTTTTTCCTGCATGCAGTTTTATTTGTTTTTCCTATCGAAGTGAATTTTTCTAGGAATTTTGCCACTGGGAACAACCCTTTTGTTGCCGTGGGTTCTTTACGTGCGCTAAGTGCATACTGCACACGGGACCTCGGTTTATCGTCTCATCCGAATGACTAGCGTCCAGGCCACCACTAAAGGTCTAGTAGATTGGGAGAAACTATCGGCGGCTGAGACGTGATTCGAACCAGCGCGCTCAGATTCTCTCGCTTCCTAGGTGGACGCGTTACCTCTAGGCTATCACTCCACTTGACATAGGAAGGCGGGGCCAAATCCTCTCCTTCAGCTGCTCTAAAAATCGGAGCAAAGCGCCTTTCAGAAGGACGAGGCATCACCGTGCCAAAACGGGTCCTCGAACTTCTGACCACTGCAATACTGAACAGTCCAACCGATTTCACCACAAAGGTGCTCGGCGGTTCGACTAATGGAGATAACCCTTTCACCGCCAGTCAAATTAGAGTACAAAATTCTCTTGTGGTCTAAACACGGAAAAGACAGTGGCTAAGAATAGCTGGGGATTCCCCATGCGATGTATAGAAAATATTGCCTATCCTGCCACCGAACATTAAGAGCAGTAGGTTCATGGATAACAGACCAATGATCTGGTCACCCTTCAGTGACACGGGTCCTCCCTCTAAGTGCAAGTGTGGCAGTGAAAGGGTTAAGGTGAGCGAGCCGAAACAAAGGGCCAACAACCTAAGTCGAGCATGCATTCTCGTAATGGCTGTGCCACACAAAACACGACCTGTGGCCTTTTCACACAACAAACCGCTCCGTGCAAGCACTCGGTGCGGCGCGCAGATCTGCGTTTACACCTGAACCTCACTGGTAAGTGGTGCTGACACCTCCTCCCAGAAATCTTCCAGGAATCCACTGGGAATGCATCATCATGGCAGCATTCACGTGACACAGCACGTGGTGAAGATGGTGTATTATTAATTTTCTGGTTTGCACGAAGCGGACGGGGTGTCCGGAACCTATTGGGTACAGAGTGTTGAGAAAGTTTCAGTTTCAGTTTCAGTTGCTCAAGGAGGCGTCACTGCGCTCGGACAAACCATATACGCTACACCACATCTGCCAAGCAGATGCCTGACCAGCAGCGTAACCCAACGCGCTTAGTCAGGCCTTGAAAAAAAAAAAAAAAAAAAAAAAAAAAAAAAAGGGGGGGGGGAATAAATAATAGATAAGCTTACATAAATAAATAAATAAATAAATAAATAATAATTATAATATAGAAAAAGGTAGTAGTAATAATAATAGTAATACTAATAAAATGATAATAATAAAAAATAAATAAATAAATAAATAAGACAACAATGGTGATAATTAAGCGAATGAAAGTCTCCACTGATGGTTGTGCGAAAGACAAGGTTCACATCCATCTTCTTTTTATTTATGCGATTTAAAAAAAAAAAATACTATTTCAGGCTTCTTCCATCGGTGGTGCACGGTAGACCTATCACCCGGCCGTGTTCGATAGATCAGTGCATTTGTGACGTAAATGTACATTACGTGTGTTCAACTCAAGGTGCGCAACAATGAAAATTACGATTAAAATGCTCTACCCGACCCTTTGTCCTGAAGATTGTACTTTTTGGACAATCCACAGTCAATCCGTTAATGTTAAGGTCACCCTGTCCATGTCTGATTGCCTGTCTGTCTGGCTGGCTGTCTGTCTCCGTCTCTCCCGGATATATTATGCACGTCATATGCACCTTTATGTGACACGGCAGCATTTATAAGTTATGGGCTTTATGTACATATCATTTTCTCTTTCTTGTGTATATACATAATGTTATCAGATGATTCGTCAGTTTGTATAGCGGTGCAAAGTCTCTCACACTTCCTCTTTCTCAGTTCGCCCAGTGCCCCCGAGTCCTGTTTGAGTCTGTGTACTCGCGTGTCTCGTGCCGCTGTGGGGTTCGGGCTGGGGGTCTGGGTTTTTATCTCAGTCACATATGAAAGGAAGACCTTGTATTCAAAACTAGTTGACCGTGTGATATCAGTGGCATTTTTCTTTCATTATGCAGCTCTCTTTGAAAGGCCGAAAACTTAGTATTCACAATCATGATATTGACATCTTATTTCCCTTCATTTAAAAGTTCTCCTTCTCTGCATTGAACGGGATGGCGGTAAAGGTTGGGGTAGGGTGGGGTAGGGGAGTGAGGAAGGGGGTGATCGGGAAGTATGTAGGACGGTTTCAGTGATACGTGTATTGTATCATATATATATATATATATATATATATATATATATAAAATAAAATCGCTCATTCATTCCTGCCAATTTCCCCTGTTGACCAAAATATTCAAGGTCTTGCAAGATCCGAATCGCGGCTTTCTTTGACACCCAAGTCCGGTCTGTCAGTCTAAAAAGAAAACAACAACCAAACCAAACAAAAACGTCTCCTTCCTGCTCGCGCGTGCGAACGCGCGCGCACACACACACACACACAGACACAGACACAGACACACACACACACACACACACACACACACAGGTGAAAGGTCACACACGCGCACACACACACACGCAGCACAGGTAAAAAATGAAGGAAACAAAGGGCATGGCATCAGCACGGCGGCCATGACCTCAGTTGCCAGCAGATTTTTGCCGCCCGAGGTAATCCAGATCAGGGTATCACTCAGTACCGGAGTCGTCTTTCTGACATGCTGGTTTCAGTAAAGCAAAATACAACAAAAACAAACAGAAACGTTAGGAAAATTCACACATGAGTACACACGGCACATGGGCGCACATTACTTACACACACGTGCGCGCGCACAGACACAGACACACACACACACACACACACACACACATACTTGCAAACACACACATACACATACTTATACTCATGCACACATACACACACACACACACACACACACACACACACACAGCCAGTGAAAGGTCAATGACATTAGGGTCAAGACATCACTGAATGGACTTTTGAGAGTTTGCCACTTGAGATAACCCATAGTACAGTATCACTCACTGGTATCATCTTTCTGACACGCTGTTTTCAGGCAGGAAAAGATGTCAACGCTTATTCCACAGACTTATGAAATCCACACACAGCCGGTACACACATGGACGTGGCACACACATACGTGCGCAGATTCACACACACACACACATACACACACAAACACACACACATACACACACACGCACGTGCGCGTGCGCGCGCACACACACACACACACACACAGCCACGCTTATTTTCTCTCTCTCTCTCTCTCTCTCTCTCTCCCTCTCTCTCTCTCAGAGACAAAGTTCGCTACTCGGATATCATGGAGGTATCGGAAGAAGACAGAAGCAAACTTTTCAATCTTTATCAAAACAGTTTCCACAGTGGACATGTGCCGGAGGACTGGACACGCAGCTTCTTAAAACCCATACCAAAACCAGGAAAGGACCATCCTTAGGTAAGCGGCTACCGAATCCTAACCATGCAAAACATTGCTAGAATGCTCATGGAACGCATAATAGCCAGGAAACTTGCAAAGGATCTTGAACAGAGGCACATTCTCCCTTCAAATCAAGGTGGTTACAGAACAGGTAAGTCTGCATGGGAAATGCGGCTGCTTTCGCATATGAGGTATCTGAAGGATTTCAAAGAAAAGAAGAAACACCAGTAGTAGCAATCGACCTTGAAGATGCCTACAGTAAGGTCCAGTTTGCGCACCTCATGGAGCTGCTACTAAGGTATGGAGTAAGTTTGACACTGACAAGATGGATAGCAGCAGCGCTTCAGGAAAGAACCGTCGTCCTACGCCTCGGAGATTGGATGTCTGCACCTTCTAAACTATCCATGGGACTGCCACAAGGGTCTCCGCTCTCTCCTGTCCTCTACAACGTCTACACGAAGGGCCTTGCAGACCAACAACAATGGAATAGCTCGGGTGCTTACTCTTGCGGATGATGGCCTGGTTTTCAAAACTTCGAAAGATGCTCAAGAAAGAACTAAAGCCGCCCAGAAACAACTGAACAATGTCGCTCAATGGTGCAAGGACACAGGATCTTCCATCAATCCAGCGAAAACCCAGATGTTGCTGTGCACCCTCAGCAACAAGACCGCGAACAAATCACTCGCTTTCATATCGTGAAACTGCATGGTTATTGTATATCTGTTATGCATGTGTGTGTGTTGATGTGTGAATGTGTGTCTGCATGTTTTACATTTATCTGTTTATTTGCTTATTTATCATCATTATTACCCTCTTCTTCTTCTTCTCATTGTTGTTGTTGTTGTTCTAAAGGCCTGACTAAGCGTGTTGGGTAACGCTACTGGTCAGGCATCTGCTTTGCAGATTTGGTGTAGCGTATATGGATTTGTCCGAACGCAGTGACGCCTCCTTGAGCTACTGATACTGATCTCTCTCTCTCTCTCTCTCTCTCTCTCTCTCACACACACACACACACACACACACACACACACACACACACACACAGAGCCGATGACATGTAGGTCGTCTTACTCACACATGCCGTTCACCAGTATTTAATAGTAGAAACATGAAATATTATTATGCTCTCTTCACGTGACCCACTGACCTAGAAAACTACCGAAAGCTGTTACACCAGTTACTACTGCATCATAGACATAACCTCAGTGACAGGATCTCTCACTAACCGGGACCTATGGAGACTGCATGGTGGGTGGCCGCGAGGTGATTACGTATGGGTAGTGGGGGTGGGGGGAGAGGGGTGGTGATGGCGGAGGTGGAAGGCAGTACAAAAGTAAAGCTATTGTATCGCTTTTATTATAATTATTTATTTATTTATTTATTTATTTATTGTCATAACAGATTATCCTTGTGTTAAATTCAGGATGGCTGCCCTTGGGAGAGCGGCGCGTCGTTGCCGTTGTGATTGTCAAGCGCCACCTTTTCCTGTCTGTCTGTCTGTCTTCTTCTTCTTCTTCTTCCCTGCGTCAGCGCGTATGCGTTTGTCTTACTATCAGAGTGGATTTTTTCTCCGGAGTTTTGCCAGGGACGATTTATACTGATAATTGTTTTTATTGCCATGGGGTCTTCTTCGTGCTCTAAGTGCATTCTGCACATAGGGCCTCGATTTATCGTCTCATCCCGGCGACTGATCATAGAGTCCAGACCACCACCACCACTCAAGGTCAAGTGGAGAGTGAGAAAAATTGTGGTGAGTGTGCCCGGGATTCTGTTTATTACCCTCATAGTCTCTCGCTTCCAAGAGCGGACACGCCCAACTATTGGGCCACCACTCCATTGCAGGAGAAGGCAGTGAAATGGAGGACTGAGTGAGGGGGGTTGGGGGTTGGAAGGGAATGTCTTTGGGACAGATGGCGGGGAGGGGGAGGTCCGTAATAATTATGTCTATGTGATCCCAGGTCTGTAATTATACCCTGTATGTCTAAGTTCGCTCCATGGAAACGCACTTATCGGCCGTGGAAAGGACTTGTCACAAAGTCGGTTTTAGAACCATCGGTGTGTGTGTGTGGTGTGTGTGTGTGTGTGTGTGTGTGTGTGAGAGAGAGAGAGAGAGAGTGTGTGTGTGTGTGTGTGTGTGCGTTCTCTCGAAGTCAGACACTGTGCGCTGTTCGTGAGAGCGCACACTCTTGCTGCATTATCGACGTGAGTGACGACAAAATGTAACTGAGAAGTTGCTAAATAAATATCACTGAGAGAAAGCGTGTATTGACAGTGAAATGGATCGAGGGGCGAAGAGGCCGGTGTGGGAGAGAGAGAGAGAGAGAGAGAGAGAGAGATGAACTGAGACTCAGAGAGAGAGAGAGAGAGACAGACAGACAGAGTTGAACTGAGAGAGATAGAGATAGAGACAGAGAGATAGAGACAGATAGATAACAGACAGACAGAGACAGATACAGAGAGAGATAGAGCGGGTGGAAGGAAAGGAGGGGCGGTTGTTGTGTGGGTGGGTGGGTGGGTAGAAAGGCCGTCCAGGACTGAGGGTGGTGGGGGGGTGGGGGGGGGGTTGAGCACACCACGCAAAACAGCGCTGTTCTTTTTTGTTTTTGTTTTCCCCCAGCAATGCATTGTTCACGCTACACACACACACACACACACACACACACACACACACAAAGTCCCCCCTTTCACCCCTAACCCCCTTAAGCACATCTCCACCCCATCCACCACATCCCGGAGCCACCGCCACACACACACACACACACACACACACACACAAAGACGTTCCCTGCAACAGCACTGACAGTCGAATCAGCTACACACACACACACACACTCAGCTGAGCTCGTATCATCTCAACAACGGCTGTGTGCTGCACGGAAGAGTGCGCCTCGCATTTGCTGCTGCCGTCACCAGCAAGAAGTCCAGTTCAGAACTGCGGGCCAAACAGCAAAAAAAAAAAAAAAAAAAAAAAAAAAAAAAAAAACAGCAGTTCTATCACACGCAGCTCATCGCATGCTGTCTGTGCGTGGTGGAGGATCTCATCCATCGATTGAGCCGCGAGGGCGAGGACGTGACCCCAGTCGTCAGTTCGGTGTCAGCGACTGATTCCAGACGCAGCATCCCAGTCTCCATGGAATATATTATCATCAGGTAAGGAGGAGGAGGAGGAGGAGGAGGAGGGTTCGCGGGTTCAGTGCTTTTTCAGATGTGATATGATGCGATGTGATGTGTCGGGCTTGTAGTAAGTGGTTGTTGTTGTTGTTGGTGGTGGTGGTGGTGGTGGTAGTGGTGGTGGTGTTGACACACTGAGTCGTATTTCTGTCTCTCTCTCTCTCTCTCTCTGTGTGTGTGTGTGTGTGTGTGTGTGTGTGTGTGTGTGGGTATGTGTGTGCGCGCGCGCGAGCGTTTTCCCGTCCACACGCGTGTCCACAACGAAAGGTCGTCGGCAGCAAAAGAGTGTGATGATGCTGTGCTGGATCGTGTGACTGATGTGTCAGTCCGGGTTCCATCGCCTCAAGTTTCGTCTTTCCTGTGTTCATCGTCTTTCTTTTCCACTGTCACAGTCGTGTGTAGTACTGACATGTGCCGGAGACCTTGGACGGCTTGGCAGAGGCCAGGAGCACTGAAAGAAAGTAGTGAAGACTTGAAAAGGGGTGTCCGTCAGTCGTGTTGTGGCTTTTCAATGAATGGGTAAGCGGTCACTCAGTGAAGCCAGCATGAAAGAGACAGAGATATATAATTACAGAGAGAACTGTCGATTTTTCTAGAGAGAGATAGTTGGCAGAGAGAGACAAAGAGAGAAGGGAAGGAGTGACCGTGAGCGAGAGAAAGAGGGACTGAGGGATGGAGAGAGAGAGGGGGGGGGGAGAAAGAGAGACAGAGACACTAGAAACAGACAGAGAGAGAGAGAGAGAGAGAGAGAGAGAGAGAGAGAGACACACACAGAAAGAGATATTCTCTCTCTCTCTCTGTGTCTCTGTGTGTGTCTGTCTCCCTCTTACTCTCATTCATGAAAGACACAGATACAGAGATAGAGAGGAGAGAGAGAGATTTTGTTTGTATGTTATGTATGTATGTATGAGAGACAGAGAGAAAGAGAGAGAGATAGAGAGAGTGTGTGTGTGTGTGAGAGAGAGAGAGAGAGAGAGAGAGTGTGTGTGTGTGTGTGTGTGAGAGAGAGAGAGAGAGAGAGAGAGAGAGAGAGTGAGAGAGAGAGAGAGAGAGAGAGAGAGAACTCAGAACTCAGAAATAGTTTACTGCAAGGCCACCTGCCTGTTTGCAAAGGAGGTACATACAATTGAGACACACAAAACACCGAAAATAAAGGAAGGGGTAAAGGACCAATGTCATGGACACAGTATTTCATAACTGAAAAGGTGATCACAGATTTTTAGCTCGTGACATTTCCTGGAGTAACTTTAAGGGTTTTCAAAAGTTATATAATCATGCCATTTCTTCTCTCTTTTTTTAAGGCGTAATAAATAAACATTGTCACAGAACGAGTCATAAGCTTGTTTTTATTTTGTAAAAGTAACGTTAAGTCTATGTATTCATTTATGTTTCTGAAATTTTTCACTTGGTATTTTCCCCTGATTTACTGATACATTGGACATACTAACAGAAAATGGCGTTCGTCTTCTTCAGCGTTGCAGAAAAGGCAGGAGTTTGATCTTATTGTGTACCTTTTGTGCAAATTTATATCACTTATGTCTAGCCTAAATCCAGCAAAGACAGTACGAAACTTAATGATAGTTATGTATGAAATGTACTTTTCTGGCTGCAACAATGACTTAAAACACTGACATGTAGAGTATTTAACACTTTCAAATAGTTTACTTCACCAGCCTTGTTTATGACAGTTTATTATGTGTTGTTTAAAAACTTGTATGAATGCGTTTTCGTTTCCAACTCCTCCATTCAACTAAACATCGAGAGAGAGAGAGAGTGTGTGTCAGGATAGAATAGAATAGAATAGAATGGAATAGAATATGTCTTTATTACCAAGTGTACAGGGGTCACAAGGAATATTGGGGGTGGGGGGGTGGGGGGTGGGGTGGGGGATGGTACATAACAAGATACGAACATAAATCGAAAATCATACACAAACACAGATACAGTAGAAATAAGAAACAAAGTGCATATCAATATAAAAAAAACTTGTGCATACTCACGCATGCACACACTGCACACACACACACACACACACACACACACACACACACACACACACACACACACACACGTTTGAACAGAAGCTGCATATTACATGTGGATGGGGCTGATGACTAGATATTCAAGTAGATGGTTGTTGGTTGCACAATTCTATTTATCACACTGGATTTGTTCGAGAGACAGGGCATTGACTGCTTTGGGGAAAAAGCTATTGGCGAAGCGATTGGTTTTCGTCTTTATACTTCTGTACCGTCGACCAGAGGGGAGCATCTCGAAAATCCCAAAAGCTGGGTGTGATTCGTCCTGGCTGTTTGATTTTGCTTTTTTGAGTAGCCGCTTATAATATATGTCTTCTAGAGAAGGTAGATCAGCCCCGGTAATCTTGGTGGCAGTTTTTACGATTCTGTTAAGGGCTGCAGCTTCTGCCTTGGAAATGTTTCCATACCAAACAGTAACAGCAACGGTTAGCACACTTTCAATGATTGCTCGGTAGAAATCAACCATGATTTCTTTTTTAATTCCGAACCTTTTTAGGCGCCGAAGAAAGTACATGCGCTGTTGTGCTTTCTTAACGATTTTTTCCGTATTTTTCTCCCATTTCAAATCGTTGGAAATGATCAGTCCGAGAAATTTAAAGTCGTTGATGATGTCTACTTGTCTTCAATGACAAGTGGTAAGGGGTCAGATCTGGTCTTCCTGAAATCTAGAATTAATTCTTTGGTTTTTGATACGTTGAGTTCTAAGTTGCTTTGATCACACCAGCTGACAAATTCATGTACTTCTTCCCTATATTTTGACTCATCACTGTTCGTAATCAGCCCTTCTGGAGTTATCGTCGGCAAACTTGACCATGGTGTTACATTCATTTTGAGTTGCACAGTCATGTGTGAATAGTGAGTACGACAGTGGGGATAAAACACATCCCTGTGTGGTGCCTATTTTGAGAATGCATGTGGAGGAAGTGAGGTCACCAACTTTAACAACTTGCAGTCTGCATCTTAGAAAATCTAGGATCCATGCACAAATTGATTCAGGCAGCGAGTGGTCTTTCAGTTTAAAATATAGTTTTGATGGCACTATTGTGTTGAACGCAGAGCTGTAGTCAATGAAAAGGATCCTGGCATAGCTGTTTGGATTTTCGAGATGTCTGAGGACATGGTAGAGACCTATGCTAATGGCATCTTCAACTGATCTGTTAGCTCTATAGGTGAACTGAAAGGGTTCAAAAGATGGAGGAATGCAGGTTTTTAGGAATTGTAGAATCAAGCGTTCAAATGTTTTCACTACGACTGATGTTAGGCTACGGGACGATAATCATTAAGACAACTACGCTGTACTTTTTTTTGGAACAGGAATGATTGTTGATTTCTTAAAGCAGTGAGGCACCACACAAGACTGAAGGGACATGTTAAATATGTCAGTGAAGACACTACATAGTTGGACACTTCCTCAAAAGGCCTGGTGAGATGTTGTCAGGGCCAGCGGCTTTTCTTATTTTCAGACGACTGAAGTGGCGTCTGACTTCATTTTCTTGTACTATGAAAGGGGGAGTGGGGGTGATTTTGGGTGTAGCCACGTCAGAAGTAGACAATGGTTTGTCGAATCTGGAGTAGAATGTGTTGAGTTTGTCTGGAAGAGTTCTGTCAGTGCTGTCGACTGTCTGGTGGGTCATTTTATAATCAGTGATGTTCTGCAGTCCGGTCCATACATTCTAGAGTTGTTTGCAGACAGGCTTTCTTCTATTTTTTCCAAAATAAAAACTTTGCCTTCTAAAGGCATTTTTAAACACTTCTTTTTGCCTTATTGTGGACTATTCTATCATCAGTTTCACGAAAAGCTCTCTCTTTTTCCTTTAGTTTAGCTTAGGATGATTCAAGATGTACAAAATATGCTGAAGATAACATCCGCACTTGCTGGGAGGGCTGCATTGCTAAATAGACATTAAAATGTCAGATGTAAAGACAAGTCTTTCCCTCTCTTTCTCTGTCCGTCTGTTTGCGTGTCTGCCTGCCTACCTGTCTGCCTGGATCTCTCTCTCTTTTTCTCTGTCTGTCCCTACGAGATGATGCTGTTACAAATGGAGTTAGGAAAAGAAAACTGGACTTACAGTGTAAAAAAGGTTTTGTCTGAACACGGTTTTGGAATTGTGTGGATGTATCAGGAAGTGGGAAATGAACAGCAGTTTATATCAGAATTTAGAGATAGATTGATTTGTTCTTTTAAACAAAATTGGCATTCAGATATGGAAAGCAAAAAGAAATATAGTTGGTTTTTCTCATTCAAAAGTATATTTCATACTGAAAAATATCTAACAGTCATCACAGATAAGTGGCACAGGTTAAATTATGCAAGATTTCGGCTACGGACATTTGGTTTCAATGCAAATAAATTGTGGTTTCAACCTGCAGCATCCACAGAATTGCCATGTCCTTTGTGTGCATCTAGTGTAGATGACGAAAAACATTTTTTGTTTCATTGTAAATTATACGATAAAGTAAGAGAAAAATGTACATTTTTTTTAATCTCATCTAGCTAAAAGACATGATGTTTTTTTCTGTTTTATCGTCTGATGATGAATATATCATACAGTCAGTAACTAAATTTATCTCAGAAGCACAAAAAATAAGGCATAATCACAATGATCAGAACACACCAGAGTAAATGAGGAGGATATCCATATGTAAATTTTATTTTCTTATGTTAATTTGGTAAGGTAGATAATTGATATATTGAACTATATCACTCCTAGAATGGGTGGTCGAGTTTGAATGATTAGTTTCTTTGTGTGTGTGTGTGTGTGTGTGTGTGTGTGTGTGTGTGTGTGTGTGTGTGTTCCGCTTGCTTAATGTATCGTGAGAGAGTTATATTTAGAGATTTTTTTGTTTGTTTGTTTGTTGATGAAATGCTGTTAAGCAGAATGTTGCTTTGCACTTAAGGGGATTTAAGAATGAATCCCCGTCACCCCCTTGTCAATAGACCCTTACAGGTAATGACAATAAAAATGTCAAAGCGTCAGAGCGTCTCTGTCTGTCCCTCTCGGTGTGCGTGTGTGTGTGTGTGTGTGTGTGTGTGAGGGCGTGTGTGTTTGTGAGAGAATGGAGGAGGGAAGAGAGAGAGAGAGAGAGAGAGAGAGAGAGAGTGTTTGTGAGTGTGAGTGCCCGCGTGTGCACTGATATATTGTTCATATTGTGTGATTCATTAATGTTTTTTTGTTGTTGTTTTTTGTTCGTGGATCTCCCCTCTTGTTGTGGGCCGGCGGCCTGACAAATAAACCGTTGTGTGTGTGCGTGTGTGTGTGTGTCCTCGACCGAAGTGAGTTGATTCCACTCCCCCAAGCCCCCCCCCCCCCTCCCCACTACCCAACCCCGCCACGCTGGGGGAGTAAGGAGGTTGGAAATGGGATGGACGTAGCACCAATATTTGTATCAAAAACATATCAAATGCCATCAGTAAGAGAGAGAAATTCAAGATTCAAGATTCAAAAACTTTATTACTCAAGGATAAAGATTTTAGGCATCGCCCTGTCTTCCAATCTGTCCTTGTGACAACAATAACAATGACAACATTAACGATAACGACACAAAAATAATAATTTTGTTAACACTGCTACATCTACTGCTACTACAACGAAGAATGATCACCATCATCATCATAAACATCGTAAAAAGTAATAAAACGAACGCCGCGGTATTCATACATTCATATCCACACACATGCACACACTCTCTCCACCCAACATACACACACACACACATATATACTTATGCACATACAGAGACATGACCGAAGTGAGAAACATATAGCGGACATAAAGGAAGAAAAGCACAACTTTACCATTGCACATATACAAAAGTGATTGATTTGCTGATGTAGATGTTACAGGTAATAGCATCCAATTTACAGGCGAACAAGTAAAAACATTAAAGGACAAAGGTAGAAATAAAAGAGAGAGAGAGAGAGAGGGAGAGTCTAAACGTGCAGAGAGCAGACCGTAGCACCACTATGTGGTTTGTAAGTCAGCTTGACGCAGTAGCCAGCAGCTTTGAAAACTGACCTGCACGCGCACTGTTAGTCGGTGGGATAAAGCACGTGGACTTAACCAGGAATGACCCAGACCCCCCAAGTTATATCAGTGGGTCGGCACAAAGGTGTCCTTGGAACGCTAGACGGACCTCCCACACCCGAGCAGATATCCAGGACTCACCGTCCCCGTTCCTGACACCCCGCTCCTAAAAAAATGCAACCCTAACCAAACCAAGACCCATGCAAACCATGAACAATTTGACCCTAAGGGGCTTTTGCCAAGAAGTGGTTGAACCCCACTATCAGATGATGGGACAGCGAAAAAAAAAAAAAGAAAAGAAAAAAGAAAAGCAAGTAAAAAAAAAAGAGGAAAAAATGGGGGTCGGGGGTGGAGTGGGGGTTGAGGGGTGGGGGATACTTTTCATCTGTGGTGCTCTCCTTCTTTGTGGACTGACAATGACTGCGGCAATGCAACATGTAGATGACATTGTTCAAACCAAAAACATTTTTATTTATTTTTATAACAACGGCATTATCACACTCCACCTTCACTTCTTTCACTCGCTCTGCCAGACTCTTTCTCACTAACAGTAACACACCGCCTGAACGTCTGCCATGATAACTTTTTAGCAGGAGCATGAAATTTCACATGGTCAGTAAAAACACCAGAAAAATCAAATGGCGAATCAAGAAACGTTTCTGTAAGGCAAACAAAATCAAAGTCATTTACATAATTAACGAATGAAACATCTTTCAATTTACTGTATAAATTTTCAACGTTATAATTCAAAAATGTCCATTGTTTTGGATGGTCGAGCCTGTCCGATGGCTTTCTCAACACGCTCGAACGGAGGTTCCTGTCACTGACACCGTCACCTCTCGCTCTGCCACGGCTCTAATTTGCTGGCGACTTGCGTGGCTGGTTCCCCAGGAATGCTCTCATCTCGGTCTGTTTACCTGCAACAAAAGAACTGCGTGCTCAGTGAGAGAGAGAGAGAGAGTGAGTCCGAGTCTAAACGTGCAGAAAAGCAAGTAAAAAAAGAGAGGAAAAAATGGGGGTCGGGGGTAGGGTGGGGGTTGAGGGGAGGGGGATACTTTTCATCTGTGGTGCTCTCCTTCTTTGTGCACTGACAATGACTGCGGCAATGCAACGTGTAGATAACATTGTTAAAACGGATCGCACGAGTGAGTATTTTGACCGTTTCCACTTCGCCCCCCAACCCCCTCCCCGAGACCCCCCTCTCCCCGCCCCCTTCTTAATCTTAAAAAAATAATTATACATGGCTGCTTTAATTAAGCACCACCAATAAAAACAAAACAAGTGTTGAAATCAAATAAACATTTAACTGCTACGAAATATTGTGCTGCAGCATGATTCATTTTGCGAAACGTCCATGAGCGGTGTGGACATGTTGAAGTGGTATTTTGTAAACGCATCATTCAATTGTCAGGGAGTCAAGTCCAAAAGTCTGTAGGTGACAGAAAGCAGAGCGAGCTGTCTCAGTAGCATTATTAGCGTTTATAGTATATTACTTTAACTGTATTATGTATAATTATACTTATCTGGCTACAGGAATGGGTCGTTAGCTCCAGCCGGAAATGGCGTTTGACTGCAAAGCAGACGGCGGACTGATAGTGTTGAGACGTCTTATCACCGAATTGCCGCGTGGCCATGAGGAGCAAAACTACCAACATATTAACTCTTTCATCGCCACAGGCGACTTTTGTCGACATCGAGGGGTCATATTTGTAAGACCATTGGTTCAAATTGTAACAAAGCTTGACAGCTGCTTCCAGTTTCCCCGCCTATTCAACAATTACGAACCTTTGCTCATTGACTGAGGTTGTTGTTTTAACATGAACCAAAGCATTTTGTGACTCACACTCACACACTCACTCATTCCCTCGACCGCTGGGGTCGTTGGGGGGACATGAGGAAGATGTCATAGCTCGCCACGCCGTTCTGTTGGCAGCTGTCGTGAGGAGATCTGGCATCGTCATTTTGGTCCATTCCTTGACGTTGTCAGACCAGCTCTTTTTCTGCCGCCCCCGTCTGCGCCCTCCCTCTACAGTCCCTTGCAGGATGGTTTTGGAGAGGGTGTTATGTCGTATGACGTGACCAAACCATGCCATCTTCCGTCGTTTGACAGTCGCCAGCAGTGGTTCTTGGGGCCCAACAAGGTTGCTGACCAGGTTCCGCAGATAGTCATTGGTCTTGTGCTCCTTGTAGGAGATGTGTAGTAGTCTCCTCAAGCACTTGGTTTCGAATGCTTGGATTCTTCTTTCTGTTCCTGCCATCAGTGTCCAATGTGACTATGAGCATCAAATCAAGGACACTTGGCTCTGGGGGGTGTTTTTCACACAGAAACGTGGCGCTGAAAGAGTTAATCTCGTTGTTTTAGTTGGGAAATGTGTATCAGTATCTTAAAAAAAAAAGTTGATTTGAAAAACAAAACAAAACAAACAAACCAAAAAAACCCCAAAAAACCCCAACAACCAACCCCCGGAATATTATTCGCTTTTACATTGCATTTTTTACTATCTGGAAATGAAACTCAGATGCTGACCTGGCAAAAATATTGAATCTGCGTTATATTCCAACATAGTTTATATAATAATGTAAATTTCTTGTAACACACCGTTGCAGGCTCTCTCTATGTCTCTGTCTGTCTGTTTGCCTGTCTGTCTGTCTGTCTCTCTGTGTCTGTCTCTGTTTGTCTTCCCTTAGCAAGGACAGATTGGAAGAATGGGCCATGCCTAAAATCTTAATCCTTGAACAAAAAATGTTTTGAGTTCTGAGTTCTCTCTCTCTCTCTCTCTCTCTCTCTCTCTCTCTCTGTGTGTGTGTGTGTGTGTGTGTGTGTGTGTGTGTGTGTGTGTGTGTTGTTTATATCATGTGCATTTAAAGTTCTTTACAACAATCTCACCCCTCTCTCTCTCTCAGTTTCAAGTTCAAATTTCAAGTTTAAAATTTCTCTCTCTGTCTGTCTGTCTGTCTGGCTGTCTGTCTGTCTGTCTGTCTGTCTGTCTGTCTCTCTCTCTATATATATATATGTATGTATGTATGTGTGTGTGTGTGTGTGTGTGTGTGTGTGTGTGTGTGTGTGTGTGTGCTATTTTTCAAATGCTGGCAGCTTTTCACATCACCCCCCCCCCCCTCTCTCCTTCATCTCCTTCTCTGTCTGTCTGCCTGTCTCTTTTTCTGTTTATCTCTCTGTCTGTCTGTCTCTGTGTCTGTCTCTGTTTGTCTGTCTGTCTGTGTCTCTCCGTTCTGTCTCTCTCTGTCTCTGTCTCTCTCTGTCTCTGTCTGTCTCCGTGAAGTTTGTATCTATACCTACATGCAGTGAATTTATTTTATTTCTACCTTTGTGCTTTAATGTTTTTACTTGTTCGCCTGTAAATTGGATGTTATTACCTGTAACATATGCATCAGCAAATTAATCACTTTTGTATATGTGCAATGGTAAAGTTGTGCTTCTCTGTTTTCTTTATGTCCGCTATATGTTTCTCACTTCGGTCATGTCTCTGTATGTGCATAAGTATGTGTGTGTGTGTGTGTGTGTGTGTGTGTGTGTGTGTGTGTGTGTGTGTGTGTGTGTGTGTGTTGGGTGGAGAGAGTGTGTGCATGTGTATGGATATGAATGTATGAATGCGTTCGTTTTTATTACTTTTTACGATGTTAATGATGATGATGGTGATCATTCTTCGTTGTAGTAGCAGTAGATGTAGCAGTGTTAACAAAATTATTATTTTTGTGTCGTTATCGTTAATGTTGTTATTGTTATTGTTGTCACAAGGACAGATTGGAAGACTGGGCGATGCCTAAAATCTTTATCCTTGAGTAATAAAGTTTTTGAATCTTGAATCTGTCTGTCCGTCTGTGTCTCTCTTTGTCTGTCTGTCTGTCTATTTTCTGTTTGTCTTTTTGTCTGTCTGTCTGTCTCTCTCTGTGTCTGTCTCTGTTTGTCTGTCTGTCTGTGTCTCTCTCTGTCTCTCTGTCTGTCTGTCTGTTGGTCTGTCTCTTTGTCTGTCTCTGTCTGTCTCTTCTCTCTCCCCCTATCTCTCTAGCTCTCTCCCCCCCCCCCTTCTCTCTCTCTGCCTCTGTCTGTCTGTTGGTCTGTCTTTTTGTCTGTCTCTTCTCTCTCTCTGTCTTTTTCTCTCTCCCCTCTCTCTACCTCTCTCTCTCCCCCGACCCATCTCTCTCTCTCTACCCCCCCCCCCCCTCCTCCCCTCTTTCACTCTCTCTCCTCCTTCATCAGTGGTATGTGGTAAAGGGCCCTATCAGGTAGCTATCATTGCGTCGAGCCCTTACAACCAGGTTTCTATTGTTCACGTGTGACCCTCCCACAACCCCCACATCCCCCACGCCCCCAGGTACAGGTCCTTGGCGAAGTGTTTGTCAGTGGTGACAGCTATCTGTTCACCGCCACTGGGACCAGATCCTATCTTGTGCTTTTGTGATCTTTCTTCTCATCCCCTCTTGGGTGTTGTGTGTGTGTGTGTGTGTGTGTGTGTGTGTGTGTGTGTGTGTGTGTGTGTGTGTGTACGTGTGTGTGTGTGTGTGTGTGTGTGTGTGTGTGTTTTCTTTTCCATCATGTTAGTGTGTGTTGCGCGCTGCTATTCGCCGAGCAATACAAGAGTGATGATTTTTTTGGTGTTTGTGTGTGTGTGTGTGTGAGTGTGTGTGTGTGTGTGTGTGTGTGTGTGTGTGTGTGTGTGTGTGTGTGTGTGTGTGTGTGTGTGTGTGTGTGTGTGTTACGCAATGTGGCACCAGCTGTTTGTTATATATATATATAATTATAATGTATGTTGTGCGTTTCTCCGTGTATATTGGTATATTGCTGAAAGTCAAACTGTGTATATCATTGTATACAATACGGTGTAGTACAATAGAATAGAATAGAATATGTCTTTATTACCATGTGTACCGGGGTCACAAGGAATATTGGGGGGGATAGTACATAACAAGATACGAACATAAATCGAAAATCATTTTCAAACACAGATACAGTAGAAATTAGGATACATACAAGTGCATATCAATATAAAAACTTGTGCATACTCACACATGCACGCACTGCACACACACACACTCTCTCTCTCTCTCTCTCTCTCTCTCTCACACACACACACGTTAGAACAGAAGCTGCATATTACATGTGGATGGGGCTGATGAGTAGATCTTCTGGTAGATAGTTGTTGGTTGCACAATTCTATTTATCACACTGGATTTGTTCGAGAGACAGGGCATTGACTGCTTTGGGGAAAAAGCTATTGGCGAAGCGATTGGTTTTCGTCTTTATACTTCTGTACCGTCGACCAGAGGGGAGCATCTCGAAATTCCCGAAAGCTGGGTTTGATTCGTCCTGGCTGATTGATTTTGTTTTTTTGAGTAGCCGCTTATAATATATGTCTTCTAGAGAAGGTAGATCAGCCCCGGTAATCTTGGTGGCAGTCTTTACGATTCTTTTAAGGGCTGCAACTTCTGCCTTGGAAATGTTTCCATACCAAACAGTAATAGCGAAGGTTAGCACACTTTCAATGACTGCTCGGTAGAAATCAACCATGATTTCAATACGATATAATACGATACGATGCAGTACAGTACAGTACAGTGCAGTGCAGTGCAGTGCAGTACAGAACAGTACAGTGCAGAGCAGAGCAGAGCAGAACAGAACAGAACAGAACAGTACAGTACAGTACAGTACAGAACAGTACAGTACAGTACAGTGCAGTACAGTGCAGTGCAGTGCAGTACAGTACAGTACAGTACAGTACAGTACAGTACAGTACAGTACAGAACAGTACAGTACAGTACAGAACAGTACAGAACAGTACAGTACAGTACAGTACAGAACAGTACAGTACAGAACAGTACAGTGCAGTACAGTACAGTACAGTACAGTACAGTACAGTACAGTACAGAACAGAACAGTACAGAACAGAACAGAACAGAACAGTACAGTACAGTACAGAACAGAACAGAACAGAACAGAACAGAACAGAACAGAACAGTACAGAACAGAACAGTACAGTACAGAACAGAACAGCACAGAACAGAACAGAACAGTACAGAACAGAGCAGTGCAGAGCAGAGCAGAGCAGAGCAGAACAGAACAGTACAGTACAGTACAGTACAGTACAGTACAGTACAGTACAGTACAGGGCAGTGCAGTGCAGTGCAGTGCAGTACAGTACAGTACAGTACAGAACAGTACAGTACAGGGCAGTGCAGTGCAGTGCAGTGCAGTGCAGTACAGTACAGTACAGTACAGTACAGTACAGAACAGTACAGTACAGGGCAGTGCAGTGCAGTACAGTACAGTACAGTACAGAGCAGTGCAGTGCAGAACAGTACAGTACAGGGCAGTACAGAACAGTACAGTACAGTACAGGGCAGTGCAGTACAGTGCAGTGCAGTACAGTACAGTACAGAACAGTACAGAACAGTACAGTACAGTACAGTGCAGTGCAGTACAGTACAGTACAGTGCAGTGCAGTGCAGTACAGTACAGTGCAGTACAGTACAGTACAGTACAGAGCAGTGCAGTGCAGAACAGTACAGTACAGGGCAGTGCAGTGCAGTACAGTACAGTACAGAACAGTACAGTGCAGTACAGTACAGTACAGTACAGAACAGAGCAGAGCAGAGCAGAGCAGAGCAGAGCAGAGCAGAGCAGAGCAGAGCAGAGCAGAGCAGAGCAGAGCAGAGCAGTGCAGTGCAGTGCAGTGCAGTGCAGTGCAGTGCAGAGCAGAGCAGAGCAGAGCAGAGCAGAGCAGAGCAGAGCAGAGCAGAGCAGAGCAGTGCAGTGCAGTGCAGTGCAGTGCAGTGCAGTGCAGTACAGTACAGAACAGTACAGTACAGTGCCGTACAGAACAGTACAGTGCAGTACAGTACAGTACAGAACAGTACAGTACAGTACAGAACAGTACAGTACAGTACAGTACAGTACAGTACAGTGCAGTACAGAGCAGTGCAGTGCAGTACAGTACAGTACAGTACAGTACAGTACAGTACAGTACAGTACAGTACTGTAAGTAAGGAGGAAGGTGGTAGAATGGTTCAGACACTTTATCTGCCAATACAGTGTCCGTGAGGGTCTGTGTTCGAATCCCGCTCTCGCCCTTTCTCCCAACGTTTGACTATAAAATCAAACTGAGTGTTTGGTCATTCGGATGAGATGATAAACCGAGGTCCCGTGTACAGCACGCACTTTGTGCACTGGAAAAAACGAAAGAAAAGACTGAATCCATGGCAAGAAAAGTGTTGTCCTCTGCCAAAATCGTCTCTGGTAGGTTCACAAATATATATACATGCATGCACTCAAGGCCTGATCAGTGCGTTGGGTTACAGTGCTACTGTCAGGCTCTCTCCCCCCCCCCCTCCCTGGCAGATGTGGTTTAGCGTATACGGGTTTGTTCGAACGCAGTGATGCCACCTTAAGAAACTGAAACTTAAACAGCTCAGTACATCACAGTACAGGATAGTGTCGCAGAGTATAGTATAGCACTGTACAGTACAATACAGTAAGCAGAGTTCAGGACAGTGCTACAAAACAGTAAGTATATATATATGCACAGTTGTAGAAATAGGTCAACGTCTTGTATCACACATACATAAGGACCACTTTCAGCAAACTTGCACACACACACACACACACACACACACACACACACACACACACACACACACACACACAGATGACACATCCTTACATTCAAGCAATTCAGACGCCAGTAAACTAACTTATGAACTCCAAGATGATAATGACACATCCTTACATTCAAGCAATTCAGACGCCAGTAAACTAACTAATGAACTCCAAGATGATATTCAGAAACTTAATGACTGGACACACTTGAATCACATGTCCTTGAATGCTCAGAAAACGAAGTGCATGTATGCATGTGCACGACAAAAAAGACAAAAAATGAAACATAACTTCAAACCACTATTCCTAGGCGTCAATAAAATTGAAGAGGTAGATTCACACAAAATTCTGGGTGTCATTATTGATAAAGATCTATCTTGGACTGATCATACGAAGTACTTAAGTAAACTTCTCTCAAATAGAATACTTCAACTAGCAAAAATCAAAAAGCTCCTTAATGTCCATTCACGAAAGCTCTTCTTCTGTGCACATATTCTGCCAGTAATCGATTATGTGT
>NC_134884.1:23128554-23136054 GCF_041734735.1 Babylonia areolata
GGACATCGCTGCCCTGCTGGTCAGCGGCAATGACCTGTGAGTGGACAGTGGGGTGGGGTTCTGTTGTCTTGGTCTTCGCTTTGTCCTGTCTTTTCTTTTCTTCGTTTTAAAAAAAAAACAGTTCTTTGTTTCTTTCTTTTAGCTCTTTCTTTTCTCTTCCTTTTCTATCTGTTGATATCTTCCATGTACAGTCACGTGCGCTCTCTCTCTCTCTCTCTCTGGGTGTGTGGCATCCGTGAGCATAAGTGACATGCCCAACGTGTGCGCCGTTATTTTCCTTTCCCTCTTCCCTTTCATCTGTGTGTGTGTGTGTGCGTGCGTGCGTGCGTGTGTGTGTGTGTGTGTGTGTGTGTGTGTGTGTGTATGTGTGTGTGTGTGTGTGTGTGTGTGCCACTGTGTGTGTGTGTGTGTGTGTGTGTGTGTGTGTGTGTGTGTGTGGTGATCTTCACTCCCCTGTTGGCCTGTCCAGCCACACCCGACGCTGTATCAATCAGGCACTGGAGGGGACCCACTCTATAGTGTCCGGGGAGTGACGGATGACATCGTGCTTTTGTATTGATTGGTTTCAGTGTTGTGTGTGTGTGTGTGTGTGTGTGTGTGTGTGTGTGTGTGTGCAGTGTGTGTGTGTGTGCCACTCTGTGAGTGTGTGTGTGTGTGTGTGTGTGTGTGCGTGCGTGCGTGCGTGCGTGTGTGTGCGTGCGTGCGTGCGTGCGTGCGTGTGTGTGTGTGTGTGTGGTTGTGTGTGTGTGTGTGTGTGCGCGCGCGCTCAAGGTCCTAAAAGCGGTCTATATCATTCATTGATATATTTACTTTTTTGAAAATTTGTATTGTTTTCGATTTTATTCATCAATTTTTGTAATTTTTTTTATATTGCTGATGTCGCGTAACGTATATGGATCAGCCCTATCGCTTTGACGCCTCCTTGAAACTGAAACTGAAACTTGGCTTCAGTGTAACCATTACAGCAAAAGGTAACTGCTACAGCATCGGCAGTAGTTTTGAACATTGCCATATCATCCAATTCTTTTTGCAGTCATTTAGGTACTTGCTGTGACAGTCATGTGCCACTTGCTTTAGTGGCCTTTGTGTGTGTGTGTGTATGTGTGTGTGTGTGTGTGTGTGTGTGTGTGTGTGTGTGTGTTTGTGTGTGTGTTGAATAACTGTCAACACAGTTGTGAACTGTTGTGACAGTCATTAAAGTAATAGCTTAGATAGCAAGTCTTTCATGTTTCTTTTCTGTTTTTTTCTTCGGTAAATAATATTGCCAAAACAGTTTTTGCGTGAATTGTTGTAGCAGTCGTTAAAGTAATTGCTGCGGCAGTCACTATGGCCATTGTTTAAATTAGCAAGTCTCTCTTTTTTCTCTGGTAAATAAATTGTCAAAACAGTGTTTGCGTGAGATGTTGTAGCACTCGTTAAAGTAACTGCTGCGGCAGTCGCTATGGCAATTGCTTGATTAAGTAGCAAGTTTCTTTTTTTTTCTTTTGTAAATTGTCAAAACAGTTTTTGTGTGAAATGTTGTAACAATCGTTGTAGGAAACTTGTCATTGTCTATCGCATGATCTTTTGATGTCGGCCAATGTCTATCGTCTATCATCATCTCTTGATGCCAGATGTGATCGCAATCAATGTTTTCTGCAGAGAGGCAGTTCCGATCAAGACCCTGCTGCAGTCAGCATTCTTCCTGGTCTTCACCCTGGTCTGCATGATGGTGACTCTGCTGTCCGCCCCTCCCCTCTCCCCTCCCCGCACCACCACCCCCACCACCCCGCCCCCTGACGTGCTGATCGTGGAGAAGCCACCACAGTGTGGCGGGGAACAAGGCGGCGGCCATCCCCGACACTCCGCTGATGTGACGTGTCCTCTCCACGCGGCGTCATCGCCAAGCCTGAACGGCGGTCCGGTACTGAGGGTCAGTGAACCGGACGGACACAGGACGACGTGTGCAGAAGACTGGAACGGTGACTGCGTCCACTCTCCCTCCTCCTGTGGAACCCCCGTTTCTTCAGAAACCCAGGAGCAGCTGCAGGAGCAGGAGATGGAGGAGAAGGAGCGTCATCTGTCCGCGCCAGATGATTGTAAGGGTCCTCCCTCCGTGACGTTGTCAGCCAGCGGAACTGAAGTGGAGAAGGAGCCATTCCTGAAGCCCTGTGGCGAGGCCTGGTCAGCAGAGTCCGTGGGTAGCGGCGTGGTGGAGGATGTGGTGGACTTCAGAGGCAGTGCGCAGGACAAGGGCCAGGACCCCAGCACGCTTCAGCAAGCTGCAGAAAACCATGATCAGCGTTTTGGGATTTTCAAATGCGGTGAGTGTTGTTGTTGATGCTGCTGCTTTGGTTATTATTTTCATTGAGAAGAATTTGAAGTTGTGTGTTTTTTTTTATATCTGGAATACAGAAGCCAGGAGAAGTTTTTATTTTCAGTTAACAAACTTTTTTGTTTATTTTTGGTTCGTGCATTTTTATTTCGCCTCCCTTCCTGCCACCCTCAAACTTGCAGCAAGTTTTTATTTTTTTCTTCATACCTATTTAAAATTAAACATGATGATGTTGTCTATTGCCCAGCCGACCAGTCAGGCCACCTGACAATTGCAGCAGAAGTGATGATGACACTGGTGTGAAGACCAGAGCAGACAGGGGGGTAGACCTGATAGTCCCCAGTTCTCACCCTGTGAAGGGCCATTGCGAACTGGAAGGTAGGTGGAGCAATCATGACCATGCCCGTAGCTAATTGCTTTACGAACCAAGTTTCAGTTTCGTGTGGTTGAAGTTTAAAAAAAAAGCGTTTTGCAGGTCGTTCGTTTTGCTTTGGAATGGCTTCTGGTTATTGATGATTCCAAGAACGAAAAGTGTGTCCCACGTTGTTGCATGCGTGTATTGGTTTAGACGATCTTTAATCGTTCAACAGTACACATGAATTAACAAAATATACGCAATGACGTTTTCATTGTATGTGAAACGCCATCAGACTCATTTATGCTGGTTGGTTTGAATGTGGCCGCACATTCCATGTCAGTCTTCCCTGTCACCCAGTGCAGACAGCTGTTGATGTTGCTGTGACGTGTGGCGGTTCTTACTGACTTTGGCATGTTCAGTCACACGGGAGGTTGGTTTTTGTTTGTTTGTTTGTTTTGGTTTTTTTTGGGTGGTGGTGGTGGGTAGGTGGGTAGGGGTGTGGACGGGGTGTGGGGGTGGGGGGTGCGGATGGGGTGTGGAGGTGGGGGTGTCGTGTTTCGATGTTACGTGTCACTGCGTTCGTACTGGCATGCATTGTGTCAACATGTGACATTATTATGATGTGTCTGTATCACTCACTGTATGTGGCACAATACCAGCTGAATCAATCTGTCAGCCATGCTGCAGCACAGTCATGTTGCAGACACATAAACTTACGTTGAAGTATGTGCATAAGGTTTTATGTGTGAATAGATTATGCAGGGGAAAATAACAGTCATTTCACCACCAAGCTGTGTTCAGAATTCATGTGCCTGCAGAAATTACGATTTCATATGCATTATTATTACACAGAACTAGTGCGAGTTATATCTGAAATTTGATAGATATGGCTTCTTCTTTAAGCACATTTTGTTGTTTTTGTCAGTGGTGGTATTTTCTACTCACGTGAGCGAGCACTAGCCGTATTGTTTGTTATTGCATCATGTCATGTAGATGTCGTCCCGCCCTGTGTTACTGTATGATGTATTGTCATAACAGATTTGTTTGTGGTTATTCGGGCTTCTCTTTGCGTGGAGAGCGCGCCATGCCTCCACAGTTCAACGCTGCTCATGTTGGTTTTCTTGTTGTGTCCAGTTACCGCTCTTTGAGGACTTGTCTGTAGCTTTGCCAGGGCCAGCTTTCTCGTCGCCGTGCTCTGGACCTCGGGTTTATCACGTCCGTTCAAGAGAGAGAGTTCTTTGAAATTACTCAAAACATTGGATTTTGAATATCATAAAGTATGTTCCTTTCTTTTTCTCGCTGTTTACTTATTTGCTCAGCTTCTTCGCTCCTGAACCATTCAGTGGACTCACAAGGCCTCATCAGCGTTAGGGGTCTGTGCGGAAGCATGATTATAACTCACACCCTCCCCCATCCCGTACAGTTTTTTAAGCAGTCGTGGTATTGTGACAATGGATCAGTCCACATTCTTTGACGTCCCTGGACCTGAAACTATCAGCTTCGTCTCACAAGTTCTCTTTTCAGACTGCTCCTTGCTGGAAAGACGGAGATAGAGTTCGGGGTTGGTGAGAATGATTGGAACCGCTTCTACAGGAAGTCAGTTCTATTATGTTGTGTATAGCAAACCGCTTGTACAGGAAGTCAGTTCTGTTATGTTGTATATGGCAAACCACTTCTACAGGAAGTCAGTTCTATTATGTTATGTATGGCAAACCGCTTCTACAGGAAGTCAGTTCTATTATGTTGTGTATAGCAAACCGCTTGTACAGGAAGTCAGTTCTGTTATGTTGTGTATGGCAAACCACTTCTACAGGAAGTCAGTTCTATTATGTTGTGTATGGCAAACCACTTCTACAGGAAGTCAGTTCTATTATGTTGTGTATGGCAAACCACTTCTACAGGAAGTCAGTTCTGTTATGTTGTGTATGGCAAACCACTTCTACGGAAGTCAGTTCTGTTATGTTGTGTATGGCAAACCACTTCTCCAGGAAGTCAGTTCTGTTATGTTGTGTATGACAAACCACTTCTACGGGAAGTCAGTTCTGTTATGTTGTGTATGGCAAACCACTTCTACAGGAAGTCATTTCTATTATGTTGTGTATGGCAAACCACTTCTACAGGAAGTCAGTTCTATTATGTTGTGTATGGCAAACCACTTCTACAGGAAGTCAGTTCTGTTATGTTGTGTATGGCAAACCGCTTCAACAGGAAGTCAGTTCTATTATGCTGTGTATGACAATCAGCAAAACGGAATCCTATTTGTGTCTGCACGGAAAAAATTACAACGCTGGAGTGTTGTAAAGAGATGTTGATATCTCATTTGATCACCCCAGTTCTCATCCCATTCATATGACGGGTGCATCAACAGAGTGGTTAATGAAAGCGTTGCACTTTCAATCTTAGGGTCCTGGGTTCCAAACCTGGTCATAGCGCTCGGTGGGTTAAGGGTGAAGATTTTATTTCCCGATCTCCCACATCAACAGTTGTGCAGACTCGCCACTGCCTGAACCCCTTAATTCGTGTGTATGCACATACATGAGATCGAATGCGCACGTTACAAATCCCGCCCGTTATCCATGTCAACATTCGGTGGGATCCCAGCATGCACACCTCAGAAAACTAACAAGAATGTTGTAATGGTTCCATACGCTGACGATATATGCATGTGGATGAAAGTTACAATCAAAAAGAATACGCCTGCCCGATATATGAATTACACAAAAAAGCTATATCAAAATGAATTAAACACAGTAGCAAATTATATGAGCGAGAATGGTCTGCAAATATCAACCGAAAAAACACACTTGGTGCTTTTAATAATGAATCAAGTCCAGCAACATTGCCTTCCTTTAAAATTTACGATAACACCCTGGAATATAAAAAGTAGTTAAATTCCTTGGAGTACACCATACATCAAAATTAACTTGGAATCTTCATATCGATTACATTTTAACAAAGGCCAGGAAAACATTAAACTTCTTGAAAATAGTATGCAAACAACCATGGAGCCAGGACATATTCATTCTACTACACCTTTGCACATCACTTTTTCGGTCAAAACTGATATATGCACAAGAAGTATACTTCAGTGCACCGAAATATTTATTGAAAAAATTTCAGAGCATAAACTGCAGAGCATATAAACTGGCACTTGGCTTACCAGTCCATGCTTCCAGTAAGAAAACGTACAGTGCAGCGGGAGTATTACCATCAGAGGATCAAAGGGAACTTGTGTGTAGTAAATTTGTCTTGAGAAGTTTAACGGAGGAAAATGATTTGGAATCAGAAATAACTCTCAAATCCGACCGCGATTTTCCAAAGACAGCTAGATCTATATCCTCTCATACCACACTGGGAACATACACGTCAAGTATTTTAACAAATTCCGGCATCAATAAAACCCCACAATTTGCTAAAAGGTCTGTAGTATCACCTACACCAGTATGGGAACTTCAAAGAGCGCAATTTGACATCAATCACACTGATCTGACCAAAGATGACAACATAAATTTACTTACATCGCATGTACGAATCCATTTGGAAGAGAAATAATCATCTAAAGATTTTTACAGACAGCTCTGTTGTAAATGAGAGAGCTGGTGCTGCTTTCGTTATTCCAGACCTTAACTTTCAAAACTCATTTCAACTGGGAGAGAATAAGTCAATCTTCACAGCAGTTCTAATGGCGTTAAATTTCATGATATCCTTTCCGAAAACTATATTTCAGATTCTATTTTGTGTTGATTCTAAATCAGTTCTTCACGCTATTGAACTTATAAAAGAAACTGTTAGGTATGAACTCATTATTGAAATTAACCATTTGATTCACGAACTCTTACTAAGAGGCTCTCACATAACCTTTTGCTGGATTCCTTCTCATTGCGGTTTTTACTATAATGAAAAAGTTGACATTTTGGCTAAAAAAAAAAAGGAGCTAGAAGCTCCACGAAGGAGTTAGATTTAAATATTTCGCTTTCACTACAGGAATGTTACACCATGGTAGAAACAGTCCAATGGTCAACATTTCAATTTGAGGAAAAACACACCGATAACTCGGAGTTACATATGAACATACAGAAAATGTATGGTTTCATGGGAAAACATTACCATAATGATTTTCATAAGAGGCAAATCATTTCTCTAATCTGCAGATGGAAAATGAATTGTTTTAGGACAAAATATGTCAGTAATGTTTCTTGCATCTGTGGTGCTCACTTAACAGCCGATCATATACCAACTTGCGATATGTTAAAGTCTCAAATCCCTGAACTGAAATCATCTTCAGTGTTGACGATCTTCAGCAGTCCATTGCTGATGTATGACTTTTTCAACTCCTTGTTAAATAGTCCAGTTGGTTCGCTGTTATAGTTGTTAGTTTTTCATTAGAAATATGTTATATTGTTATGTTTTGTTTTTTGTTTTTTATTATTATTTTTTTAAAACAAAACTTAAATCAATCATTTTCTATATGTAACACACACACACACACACACACACACACACACACACACACACACACACACACACACACACACACTTTCACTTACTCGCAATCATACACAGTAATTCCTCCCCCCCCATCCCCCTCCTCCTACTCGATTTTTTTCCTACCCTCGTCTAATATCACTTACAGTGAAAAGACGTTGAACTAAAGAACGAACGAAGGATTGCTGTAGGGCAAAGAGGTTCATATACGTATCAGCCCACGTGTACATGCAAGTGATCACATGAACCGCAGAAGAAGATGAAGAAGAAGGAGACGAAGAAGACGGAGGCGGAGGAGGGGGAATGGGAGTAGTAGTAGTAGTAGTTGTAGTAGTAGTAGTAA
>NC_134884.1:23141054-23173554 GCF_041734735.1 Babylonia areolata
GGGGGAAAGGAGTCCTCCCCTGGGGGAGGCGGGGGACGGGCCAAGGTGGGGTCCACGATGGCCCTGATGACAGCCATGATGCCTCTGTCCTACGTGCTGGTGTCCACCGTCACCGGGCCCCTCATCCACGTCACCGGAGACCCCGCCGCGCCCCTCAACTACGCCATCACCACCGTGGCTCTAGCTGCGGTGGTTTTTGCTTTCACGAAGTGATTATCGTTTGAGTGATAGATTTTATTATTATTATTATTATTACTTCTTTTCTTTTTTCTTTTTTATTTTTTTACTGCACTGGTACATGCATGCATGTACTGTACGAGCGAGCATGTACGCGTGCACGTACACACATTATGTATGTATAAAAAGAAGATATATATATATATTTGTATTATATATATATTATTATTATTATTATTATTACACACACACACACACACACACACACACACACACACACACACACACACACACACACACACACACATGCACACACTCAACACTCTTACTGTGTGGTAAGTTTGTCCAGACGTTTCATGCTCACTTTGTATTCAGCTCAAGGAAAGTTTACAGGTGTACACATTCTTTGAAGGGGAACACGATGAATAAGGTTGGAAAAATAAAATAAAATGCGCGTTCGTGCATGTGTGTGTGTGTGTGTGTGTGTGTGTGTGTGTGTGTGTGTGTGTGTGTGTGTGTGTGTGTGCGCGTGCGTGTGTGTGTGTGTGTGTATGCGCGAGCGCATGTGTGTGCGCGCAAGCGCATGTGTGTGTATGTGTGTGCGTAAATGTGTTCGTTTATGTGCGTTTCTTGTATATATTTTAGACTCAAAACAAAAATCGTCAAGTTTGAGAAAGCGTTGTAAATCGTTACGGTAATCAGTTCTATGATGTATTGTGACAAATGAAATGATTTACTTTAGTTCTTACCAGGAGGAAATGGCTTATTCCCTGTTTTTATGCTTGATGAAGTTGCTGCATGTATTAGGTTATTTTTGCCTGTTTTTATTCTCTTGTGTTTTTTTTGGTTTTTTTGTTACCTCATTGGAAGTTTTTACATATGTGTACACTTCAAAGACAGTTAATAGGTGAACATATTGATAAGTCAGATCTGCATCCTTTGAAGGGGAACACGATGAAAAAGCTAGTGTGTTTGTGTTGTGTTGTGTTGTGTTGTGTTGTGTTGTGGTGTGGTGTGGTGTGGTGTGGTGTGGTGTGTTGTGTGTGTTGTGTGTTGTGTTGTGTGTGTGTGTGTGTGTGTGTGTGTGTGTGTGTGTGTGTGTGTGTGTGTGTGTGTGGTGTGGTGTGGTGTGTGTGTGTGTGTGTGTGTGTGTGTGTGTGTGTGTGTGTGTGTGTGTGTGTGTGTGTGTGTGTGTGTGTGTGTGTGTGTGTGTGTGTGTGTGTGTGTGTGTGTGTGTGTGTGTGTGTGGTGTGGTGTGTGTGGTGTGGTGTGGTGTGGTGTGGTGTGGTGTGGTGTGGTGTGGTGTGGTGTGTGTGTGGTGTGTGTGTGTGTGTGTGTGTTGTGGTGTGTGTGTGTGTTTGTCTGTGTGTGTGTGTGTGTGTGTGTTTGTCTGTGTGTGTGTGTGTGTGTGTTTGTCTGTGTGTGTGTGTGTGTGTGTGTGTTGTCTCTGTGTGTGTGTGTGTGTGTGTGTGTGTGTGTGTGGTTGAAACACGTGACTAATTTTGACGGGGGTGGGTGTTGGGGGCGGGGTGTGCGTTTGTGTGTGTGAGCGGGGGAGATGGAAAGGGGGGGGGGAGGTTGGGGTTTGGTGGCTGTGGATGTATGCGCGCGCGCGCGCGCGTGTGTATCTGTGGGTGTGCGAGCGCGCGCGTTGTTGTTTGTGTGGAAAACGTGACTGGATAAACGTATAGAGACATAGTTTTTCAGTTTATATTGGTATGTATTGTTATATGTTACGAGCGATGAATGTGAGTGCACGGGGATGTGTTACGTGGCGGTGTGAGTAAATATCAGCGATACTGGGCTAACCCAGACAGCCGGGACAGCAGCTGCCTCATGTGCTGTTCTGATGGTCATAGTTAGACACGACTGACTATCATACCCACATGTACATACATACGTACGTTAGGAAAGAAGCACCATATGCGTAAAAATGAAAGCGCAAAAACAAATTAGCCAACTGTCGCTGTAGACGCTGCTTTGACTGACAATAATCATTATCTGTTGGGCTACTGTAAATGATATAAGGCCTTCATATCGAGCGTTGAAAACAGCACATTTTTGATGTCACCTATACTGTCATGCTTTGTAAATTATGTTTTGGATGTGTTAGATCCGTTCATGAAAAAAAATATTTCCAAAGCTGGTTGTATATTCAGATTGATGTCATATTACATGGTAGAATTTTGCTGCTCATGGTAGATGTATGCCTCCTGGTTTCTTTCTTACTAAGCAGAAGATACTGTTTTTATTAAAAGAGATAAAATGTCTGCTATTAATCAGTATGTCAGTCTGTCAGATAAAAGTGCTAATGTGTTGTGAAAAAGAAATACAAGTGCAACAGAAAAATGGCTATGGAAAATGTTTCTTCGTATTTTTTGTGCAGGCCACTCCCGGCAGGACATTGTCATTTCAATTGTAATGTGTGTGAAAACAAGTGGATTTATTTTATGACAAAGCCAAAATTAGTGGACACAAATTATGTGCAGAAAATATTAATTTGTTACAGCTCACCACGAACACATACACACACACACACACACACGCGCGCGCGCACGCAAGCACACACACACACACACACACACACACACACACACACACACACACACACACACACACACACACACCTAAAGCATGTTTGTTACATAGACTCACTTTCTATACACACATGAGCCAAAAATCGTATGCAAACACAAAGAGAGACAATCAGAATTCGTGTCAATGGGCAAGGGAGTCGCGAGAGCGGAGGGGAGGGGGTGAGCGGGGAGGGGGTTACCTTGTCGCAGTTATTTTTTCCTTAACTCAGTTCACAGGCCGTAAGTTGAACAGGCAAACGTAAAATCATCCATGAATACCACCCCCCTGTGGCGAAGTTGTGCGTGTCGTGGACTGATCACCAAGAGGCCGCTGGTTCCAGTCTCATAACCTCGAGGTTAACTCTCTCCATACGAACGGCGAAAGAGGCGACGTTAACAGCGTTTCACCCCAGTTACCATCATCAAAATATTGCAAGCGGAAGGCTCTTATACTGAAGAGGTGAATGTTGACAAAGAATACCACAATTCTGACGACGGAAGCTAAAGGTTGGGTCATTCAGACACCCACTGGACATCCGAGGGGTCTGTGTAGAGGAGAAGAGAGGACTGGCCGTACTGAGTGAGTTAAATGTCTTCGCAGCTCATGGCTGCCTTCTACATTGAACTGAGTGTGCTAAGAGCTCACATGGGATGAGCTGGGACCACACAGTTGAAGGTCATCCATTTCACGGATGAGTCTTTAGGAGTGTTGCTCGGTCCTGTTTCCCGCGACCAGCACCGCAGGTGTCCGTATTTCTCGTGCCTGATCGACAGCGGGATATAATGATTTTCTGAGGAAGCGTGGAATCCAGCTTTGTCACCTTGCCCCAGACATATACGGACCTCCACAACATCCTGCTCCTCTTCATCCCTCGTCATTGATTACAGGAATGTAGAAATAAATCGCTCCAGATTCTGTCACCTTTCCTGGTGCTCCCATGGTGACCTCAATGTTGATCCGCCCCCTCACCTACCAACCCACCACCTACCAACCCACCACCTACTAACCCACCACCTACCAACCCACCACCTACCAACCCACCACCTACCAACCCACCACCTACTAACCCACCACCTACTAACCCACCACCTACCAACCCACCACCTACTAACCCACCACCTACCAACCCACCACCTACCAACCCACCACCTACCAACCCACCACCGGCCACCCACCGACTCCTCGTCCCCCTTTCTACTCTCACTCCCATGCTTGTGATGAGTTGGTGCCAGAGGCTTCCATGTCAGCAGATTAGAGGGAGACGAGCGTGTTTTTTTTTTTTTTTTTTTTTTTTTTTTTTTTGTAAATATTTAATCTGATTTTATTTTATTTTATTTTATTTTATTTTATTTCATTTCATCTTATTTTATTTCATTCTATTTTATTTTATCTTATTTTGTTTCATTCTATTTTATTTTATCTTATTTTGTTTTATTCTGTTTTGTATTATTTTATTTAGTCACTTTTTACCGAAAAGTACAAAACCTCAGGAGAAGCTGTAACAGAGTCAGCTATGCGTCGGACATCCTATCCAGTGTTCCGGTACGGAACTGTGTCCTTCAGAAAGACGCTTTGCTCTGGATTTCCTCACGGATCGGGGAAGGTTACTTTAAACGGCTGAAGGGAGGTGACTGGTTTCCGCCATCCAGTTTTTTTGCCCGAGACACAGTAGATGTGAATTCAGTGTCCCGATGGCCGTAACAGAGCAATGGGGACGTTTAGTCTTTAACCTTCGACGAACTTCATGGGTGAAAAGTTACCCACACTTTCATTTAATTCTTCATTACTCAGTTTTAAAACTATTAATCTGAAATTTTATGAATTTGTCCGTTCCTTTTTTTTTAATTCTTTTTTTAAAATATATATCTCTTTCCAAAAATGGTGTTGTTTTGTTTATAAACAAAGGAGTAAATTCACAATGAAATCGTTGTTTAACAATACCTCATTGTACTTCAAATCAGTGAAGGTGCTGAGATAAATTGATAAAAAGAACTATACTCGAGCTATTGAATACTATTGAATATTCGCTTCCACGATCCATTTACTGTATACAGGTGATGGTGAATGCTTTATTTATTTATTTTGCATTGGAGGAAATAACTATTGCGTGTTATATATACTCGTGTTGAACGCCCCACCCACCCAGCCCCGCAACCTTCCATCGATCCAGATAATCGGCTGGGATATACTAATTATGATTTCATTTCATTGATATCGTTATAAGAATAAGTATAATAAACTTGTGGTGGCACAGACTCTGGCTGAAACTGAACGTTCTGACGCTCAGTACAGGGAAGTTGCCGGCATCTTCCTATCAGTATACTGTTCTGCTCCAGACATGAAAGCTGAAGTGATGTATGTAATCGTTCGGTTGAAAATAAAGTGAGTGGGAATTAGGTATTCTGTGGTGTGCAGTGTTTTCTTTGTAGTGTACAAGGTGAAATCAGTGTTTGTGTGTTCTTGGAAAGAAATAGCTGAGCGTGCTTGCATGCGAGCGTGCGTGCGTGCGTACGTGTGTGTGTGTCTGTGTCTTTGTGTCTGTGTGTGTTGATGTACTCGCATATGTGTGCGTGTGTGTATGTGTGCATATGCACGTGCATTTTACATGTGCATGTGTGTGTTCGCATGTACATGTACTTGTGCGTGTGTATATGTGATTCTGCGCGTGTGTATGCACGCGTGCGCGCACGCGCGCGTTTGTGTGTGTGCTTTTGTTGATTCTCCTCCCTTGGTATGAAAGCCAAAGTTGGCACTTGTCAACACACAACTTAATGGGAATGTGATAATTAAGCTTGAATTATATGTATGTATGTATGTATGTATGTATGTATTTGTGTTTGTGCGCGCGTGCGTATGTGTTTGTATGTTCGTGAGTGTGTGTGTTTGTGTGTATGAAAAAGAGAGAGCGAGAGAGGCCCATAACAAAACAGTGGGCCACGAACAAACAACAACAACAACAACATTAATCATCGATAAATCCACACAATATGAACACCATATCAGTGCACACGCGAACACTTACACTCACAAACATTCTCTTTCTCTCTCTCTGGTTCTATGCCCTGAGGGCCGGATGAAAAAAAGCATGTCCTTGCTTATTCCACTTCCCTCATTATAGAAAATTAATTGATTAATCAATTCATTCATTCATTCTCTCTCTCTCTCTTTCTCTTTCTCTCTCTCTCTGTAGCGTATATGGATTTGTCCGAACGCAGTGACGCCTCCTTGAGCTACTGAAACTGAAACTCTCTTCGTCCCTCCCCCTCCCCTCCCCTCCCCTCCCTCACTCTCTCACACACACCAATCTGACATACCGAATCTAAATAGTAGCAATAGACGACTCGCAGAAAGCAAAACAAGAGGCAAAGCCTTCAAGACTCACTTGTGCTTTGTGCTTTATCCAGTCAAGGAATCATAGGGAGGGGAAAAAAAGAGATTTTAAAAATCGTTGAAAAGTGCTCTGTACTAAATATGATATATATATATATATATATATATATATATATATATATATAAAGCTTGGGAGAGAGACAGAGAGAGAAAAAAAAAGATATGCGAGCGGGATCGAACCACGCATGTTCAGTTCCGAAGCAAGTAGACTAATCCCCAAGGCTGCAGCACATCTGACGTCATTAGACTAAGTGACGTTTTCTTCTTCCTGCGAGAACTACTTGTGACTGTAGTGGACGTAATAACCCCGTTCAAATCATTTGTGTGTGTTTTATCATATCTCGATTATTCTTTTATTTCGGCGGTAAAGAAGACTTTGCTATCCCTTCAAGCACAAAGCAACTTCTTCTTCTTCTTCTGCGTTCGTGGGCTGCAACTCCCACGTTCACTCGTATGTACACAGTGGGCTTTTACGTGTATGACCGTTTTTACCCCGCCATGTAGGCAGCCATACTCCGTTTTCGGGGGTGTGCATGTTGGGTATGTTCTTGTTTCCGTAACCCACCGAACGCTGACATGGATTACAGGATCTTTAACGTGCGTATTTGATCTTCTGCTTGCATATACACACGAAGGGAGTTCAGGCACTAAGCAGGTCTGCACATATGTTGACCTGGGAGATCATAAAAATCTCCACCCTTCACCCACCAGGCGCCGTCACCGTGATTCGAACCCGGGACCCTCAGATTGACAGTCCAACGCTTTAACCACTCGGCTATTGCGCCTGTCGAAGCACAAAGCAACAACATCGTAGATCTGTAGATCTGCACGAACCAGTGGCGGCCTACAACGAGCTGAAAGAAAGGATCCGAGACGATTCAGTTTTTCTTTTATATTCATTCCAGTTAATTCAGTGTCCACTTCAGAATATTTATATGCAGTAAGCACGTCGATGGTGTTGTTATTATTACTGTTTGTGTTCTGTCCTGAATTTGTGTTTCTTTCCTTTTAATTGTGAACAAGAAACACGAGGTCATGTCTTCGAATACAACCTACCTGCTAGTTGGCCTAACTCAGTGGGAAGCGGTTTTTCGAATTTTCGGGTTTCGGAACAAACCTCCACGAAATAAACCGTCAATGATTCGGAAAAAAACGGCTTAATTCGGGAGACTTAAACCTGTTATTAGTATGACTGTGAAGATTTTTTTCATACTATTTTAAAGTCAAGTTTGGTATTGGGAGACAAAGTATTTCCAGATAAAATGGCAATGTTAAAGTTTACCACACACACACACACACACACACACACAACTGAACACCAGGTTCAAACACATTCGTCACTTTGTTTACACAAGTGAGTCAAAAACTTCACTCTCAATATAATTCACACTGAGATGGAGTGAGTGATTGCTTGTAAACTGTACACACGACACAGAATTGATGTGACCGCAGTTAAGAATGCCAGCTTTGCTTTGTGCAGTCTCAGAGAGAGAGAGAGAGAGAGAGAGAGAGAGACTTCAGGTTCACATGCTAGAAAGGCAAAAGGTGGTGTTTGTTACACTCTTATAATTTTTATGTCGAATCATAACTACCTAACTGTCGCACAGCGAAAAAGCGATTATTTCGTCAGTTGGCGGCTCAAAATAAAGTGCGTTCCTGCGTCTCTTGTACATAGGTGGTGTCCTGTGTATGTTGTAATGTTTGGTGGTTTTTGTGCGTATGTTGTACACGACATGAGGTGTTCTGTGTATGTTGTACACGGCATGATGTGTTCTGTGTATGTTGTACACGGCATGAGGTGTTCTGTGTATGTTGTACACGGCATGATGTGTTCTGTGTATGTTGTACACGACATGAGGTGTTCTGTGTATGTTGTACACGGCATGAGGTGTTCTGTGTATGTTGTACACGGCATGATGTGTTCTGTGTATGTTGTACACGACATGAGGTGTTCTGTGTATGTTGTACACGGCATGATGTGTTCTGTGTATGTTGTACACGGCATGAGGTGTTCTGTGTATGTTGTACACGGCATGAGGTGTTCTGTGTATGTTGTATATAATTTATGCGCGCGCATGATCTTAACCGGATACCCATGCAGTCTTGTTGAAAACAGAGAAGCAATATTACTGACCACACACACACACACACACACACAGATTCAGCACGATTCGTGGCCACTATCACTATGGTCTCCGTGCTTTATCCTCGACTGGATCGGTTCAACTGTTGACCTTGTGTTGTGTGTGACTTAATACCTTTGTCATGACATCTAACATCTCTCTTCCTCTCTCTGTCTCTCTCTCTCTCTCTGCGTCTGTCTGTCTGCCTGTCTGGCTGGCTGGCTCCTCTCTCTCCCCCTATCTCTCTCAGTCTTTCCACCGCTGACTCAGCAGCGGATCACCCAATATAGTGAACATCCTGACCTGCACCCTGTATGGCAAATTGTACGTGGGCGAGACTAGGCCGCACTTTAAGCGACCGCTTTTCGGAACACATGCGATCAGTGAGGTTCAGTTACAGGAACCCCACTGTACAACATTTCAGCAGACCCCCACCCCCCTCCCCACACACACCCACAGCCTCACCCACACACCAATATCACAGCCGTGTGACAGAACAAATTGAGAAGAACCTCAACATTGGGCCGAGTGGTTAAAAAGCGTTGGACTTTCAATCTTAGGGCTCCTGGTTCGAATCTCGGTCACGTCACGGCGCCTGGTAAATAATAGAAAGGGTGATGTTTCCAGTCTCCCAGATCAACAGATGTGGAGACCTGCTGGTGCCTGAACCCTCTTTTTCAAGTGTCAGTATACGCGTGCAGAAGATTAAATACGCACGTTAAAGATCCCGTGATCCATGACACATGGATGGTGGATTATGGAAACAATACCATACCCGACATGCACCCCCAAAACACACACACAATCCTCCCGCCAAAAACAACATCAAGCAACACAAAAGATAAGAAAAAAACCCACAAAAAACCCACAACAACAACATCAACAAAACGGACTATGATTGCCTACATTGCAAAACGGTCACACACACACAAAAGCGGTGTACACGAGTGAGTGTGGGAGTCGCAGCCCAAGAAGAGACAGTAATGGAGTGCCCATGTATCGCCCGTACCGGCACGGCTCATTGCTCCCAGTGAGTGCCAACACGAGAGGAGTGACCGACACCACCACTCGCCCCCCTCCTCCCCCCCCTACCCCCCCGCCCGCACCCCCCCCCCCCCCCCCGCCCCCCTCCTTCCCGTTTCTGACCACTAACTGCTCTCATTTTACTTCTTTTTTTTCCTTTCCTTTCTTCCCTCCTCCTCCTCCCCCCCCATTTCCCCCCATCCACTCCACCCCCCCCCCCACCCCACCACCTCTCTTCCCACTTTTGATCTTCGTCTCCCACTTTTTTTGCGAATTTTCTTTTCTCTTTGTCTCCATAACATGCTCAGTACTCACTTCTCTTTTGCGCATCCTTGCTTCCTTTACTGATTAATACTCATAACTTTTCTTAAGTTTAGCCTTTACCTCCAGTGTCATTTTCAATAAACACAGTCCCTGAAGACCGGCGATATCCACATTTCTTCCCCTCCCCTCCTCTGTGTGAGTGACGGAGTGAACATCCACACCTTGTTGTGAACACTACCCTACACGTTCCGTCTTCAGGGAGAAATTGTGGATATTGCCGACAGACATCTGGTCTGAAGCGTTGGCGCCTCTTGTTAAAAGTTCGTCTTGTTTTGCAGTTTTAATAAACTTTCTGTGAAGAAAATCAACGTCGACATCAAAGTGGAGTGATGACCTAGAGGTAACGCGTCCGCTTAGGAAGCGAAAGAATCTGAGCGCGCTGGTTCGCATCACGGCTCAGCCACCGATATTTTCCCCTCCTCCACTAGACCTTGAGTGGTGGTCTGGACGCTAGTCATTCGGAAGAGACGATAAACCGAAGTCCCGTGTGCAGCATGCACTTAGCGCTCGCAAAAAGAACCCACGACAACAAAAGGGTTGTTCCTGGCAAAATTCTGTAGAAAAATCCACTTCGATAGGAAAAACAAATAAAAATGCACGCAGGAAAAAATACAAAAAAAAAAAAAGAAAAGAAAAAAGGGTGGCGCTGTAATGTAGCGACGCGCTCTTCCTGGGGAGAGCAGCCCGAATTTCACACACACAAAAATCTGTTGTGATAAAAAGAAATACAAATACAAATTGAGGCTGATCAACGAAAGGGACCACGTGACAATAGTGGAAAACACCCCATAGACAACAGAAAGGCGTTTCCTGTGTATAGTCATTCCAGCCTCTCCGCTGCCTGAGTTAGTGGACATCGGGACTCTCTGCCACAGTTTGCAGAAGACTGCCCAGCGACAGAATGCAGCAAGCGTCTGCAAAATGGTCACAGAACAGCAAGACCGTGAACCCGGTCAAACGCAGACAATGGTTACAAAGCAAGCGGCATATGAGTTCTCAAGAACAGCAAGACCGTGAACCCGGTCAAACGCAGACAATGGTTACAAAGCAAGCGGCATATGAGTTCTCAAGATCAGCAAGACCGTGAACCCGGTCAAACGCAGACAATGGTTACAAAGCAAGCGGCATATGAGTTCTCAGTAGTGGTCATCATTGTAGGGTGGGTGGGTGGGGACATTCAAAAGCACATAGCAATGATTGGCAACGCATGGATGTCAAGTGTGGAGGTGGATGGGGAGGGGGGAGGGGATAAGGGGATGCAATCCAAACACACACTGGCGCAAACAGTGAGTAGGGGACCATGGGAAGGGGGAAAGGAAAATAACGACGCACACGTTGGGCATGTCACTTACGCTCACGGATGCCACACACCCACAGAGAGAGAGAGAGAGCGAGAGAAGCAAGCAGTGACTTTACAACACTGACAGAGACTACAGTCTCTCAGTCTGACCCAGTAGAACCCCGTCCCCGCACCCCTCGTCTTTCTCCAGCCCTGACTGTATGTCTCAAGTCTGTAACTTCAAGGAGTGTCGATGCTTTTTGATAGATAAGCTCTGAACTTCTTCAGTATCTCATCAGCTTCTAATCAGAGTAGGCCAAATCTCCAGTGAACCTTCCAGATGGCACCTCGCCCACTCAGTCCCTGGAAAGCGAACTGAGACCCGTCGACTTCGTAGATTCGGTTCGGTTCGGTCCGTTCACTCAAGAAGGCGTCACAGCTTTCGGACAAATCAATATATGATACCCCGCATCTGCCTGACCAGGTAACCAAACGCGCTTAGCCAGGCCTTGAGAAAAAGAAAAAGAAAACAACAATAAACAAATGAAAAGGTGTCATCAAAGGAATGAATAGACAGATTAAAATAGCTACGCAAATAAATCTAAAATTAAAGTAAGATATAACAAAAATAAGTAGAGCTGCAGTTTACTGCGTGGCGTTGTCGTTTAGTGCTTTTGGTATTCCCATCCATTGCTGATGGCAGTGTCGTTTAGTGCTTTTGGTATTCCCATCCATTGCTGATGGCAGTGTCGTTTAGTGCTTTTGGTATTCCCATCCATTGCTGATGGCAGTGTCGTTTAGTGCTTTTGGTATTCCCATCCATTGCTGATGGTAGTGTCGTTTAGTGCTGGTGGTAGTGTCGTTTAGTGCTCGTGGTAGTTTCTTTTAGTGGTAATGTCAGTGAATACTGGTGATTGTGCCATTAAGTGCTGGTGGTAGTGTGATTTGCTGATAGTGCTGATGGTAGTGGTATCCGGTGCTAATGTGATTGGATGCTGGTGAAAGTATCATTCAGTGCTGGTGGCAGTGTCATTGAGTGTTGGTGATAGTGCCACCTCGTGCTGGTGGTAGTGTCATTCAGTGTTAATGTCACTGAGTGCTGGTGGTATAGCCATTCAGCGCTGTTGGTAGTGTCATTTAATTCTAATGTCATTTAGTGCTGGTGGTAATGTCATTTAGCGATAGTGTCATTGGGTGCTGGTGGTAGAGCCATTTTGTTCTGGTGGTAGTGTGATTTAGCGATAGTGTCATTGAGTGCTGGTGGTAGTGCCATTTAGAACTGGTGTTTGTGTCATTTAGCGATAGTGTCCTTGAGTGCTGGTGGTAGAGCCATTTAGTTCTGGTGGTAGTGTGATTTAACGCTAGTGCCATTACGTGCTGGTGGTAGTGTCGTTTAGTGCTGGTAGTAGTGTCATTTAGTGCTGGTGGTAGTGTCATTTAGAACTGGTGTGGTGCCATCAAGTGCTGGTGGTAGTGTCATTCAGTGCTAATGTCATTGAGTGCCGGTGATAGTGCCATTAAGTGTTTGCCTTTGAACTCAACACAGAATCCGGTTCCAGTGCAGTAACCCTCACTGAAATTGATCAGATTTTTGCCTTGTATGTACTGCGTTCAAAAGTCAAGAAGAGGAAATGAAGCTCGAACTAACAGATAGAAAAGGCCTTTGGGTCTGTTTTCAGATAGAATCTGTTAGATATATCTAGAGTGATTCTTGAACTTTTCATCATGTTTACTGGTATTCTACTCCCGGCCATGTTTTTCACAAGGGAGGCATGCATATGTACACATCTTTAAAGACCAAGGTGGCTAACAGAGTTGTCACTTTTGAGCTCCGACTCAGAAAACAGCCCGATTTGCTTCCTTTTACTCAATAACGTATAACATACAGAAAGGAGAAACAATGTAACTTTGCTATTATTTGTTTTTCGTTTGTTGTTATTGTTGTTGTTGGTGGTGGTGTTGTCTTATAACTTCGTCAAGTATTTTCTATTTCATAGACTAATTATGTCATATGTACTGAGAGAGACAGACTCAGAACATTAAAGTGCAATGAGCGATAACAGCATTACATAACGTTACCAGATCAATGGTTGTCAGTTATGACATCGCTGTCTCTCATGCGTGAAATATTTTGCATAAACATAATGCCAGATTACGTGCAACACCTTACTTTGCGGATACTGTCGGTGAAGTAAATCGGAATGAACATAGATATGATTGTTTGCTTCTTTATTCTACTCAATGATCGCACAGAACCAGACGTTTCAAAACAAAACAGACTTCATCCTCAGCTGATTTTTTTGCGCGACAGACACAATAGATTAGACTGATGTACATTTCATACCGGTACCTGTGGGTGTTGATTTCCTATGTACCGAATCTTTAAAAAAAAATATCAAGGTTGTCCAACCACATTAAAGAAAAGATAACTCTTCACTGGATGCGTATTCTGAACCTGCCACTTGTACAAGGGACAACACTGATTCCTCATCAAGAATATGATGCCTCCTGATTTGCTCCCTTGTCGAGAGAGAGAGAGCGAGAGAGAGAAACCTAGAGACAGAGAGACAGACAGAGACAGAGACAGACAGACAGATCCTTACCGGCAATATTTCTACCTCATCTTTACTGGCATACTTGACTGCAAATTGACATCAACGGGGAAAATAGAAATAATAGTCCACTGCAACATGAACAATATACAGCCGGTGAACTGAACAACACTGAAACCAATAACTGCTGACGAAGCAACAAACCAACTCCTCAACCAGCCGATCAACCATTTCAACCAAGCAATCAAACGGCAGGTTTTCAGCCGGCTCATCTGTATGAAGATATCAAATTAAACTATAATTATATCAGTCAGGGAAACGCTGATCACTTGTGAGTGAACCTGTGCTTGTCTATCACAAGTATACAACCCCCACCTCCACCACCACCTCAACACTCAGCTTATATCACAGACTGACATAAATTTACAGTTAAGCCAACAGCAAAGTGAGAGCTGTATTATCAATTATTTCTCCATTGCAATGAGAAATCATTTGCAGCTTAGTCTTTTGTGAAGGACTATGACTCTCAAACTAGAAGGCAAAATTGCACTGGCTCTAAGTGCTGCAGCCTTGGGGGCTAGTTGGCCTTTGGGAACCATCCTAACACCGACTGTCCTAAAACCTTCTCGACCAAGAGATCGGGGATGTAACTTGGGCGAGATTCTTTCCACTATGATCAAATTCTAGCCCCAAATAGTCGGGACAGAAGTTTACGTCCTCTGCTGTTCTGATGGTCATAGTCGAACACGACTGACTATCATACACAGAAACATCCAAAGGGTAATGGATGGATTAGCCAAGGACTGCAATGAAAGGAGAAGCCATTAAGGAGAAGCGTGAGCGAAGGAAGCAGGGCTCAACTTCTGGAGACGTTTTCCCTTGCAACACCTGTGGGAAGTGCTGCGCATCCAGAATCGGCCTCTTCTCCCATATGAGGACACACACCGACAGATAAGCCTGCCTGCCTACTCATCCGTCGGACCGACGGGAGACTCCATCGCAATGAAGTCCATCAGCGTGAAGAAGACAGAAGCAGTCGGCCATTAGAATGTCCACACGCCACCCCTGGCTCCATCTCTATCGCCTGATGGCTCCACTGTCGTGGTTACTGGCGGGCTTGTTTAAACTCATGTTCCTTTATTCCTCGACCAGATGCTGAGAACAATGCCAGAATTAGCAAAGCTGCCACCGTCAGGGGGTGGATAATAATAATAATGATAATAGCAACAACAGCAACAACGACGACGACGACAGCAGCAATAACAACAGCAACAGACATAACAACATCAACATCATCATCAACAACTACAACAATAATAATGATCATTATCATTATCATTCAACCTTCACAATATGATCACCAACAAGCTGCTGTAGGATGGGGTTGGGGGAAGGGGATGGGGGTGGGGGGGAGAGAAAAGTGCCAACTTGTTGATTTGGATGAGTGTTGGTCACGTATTTTGCATGTTCACCTTTTTGATCAAATGGGCACAAAGAAATAACGAAACAACCACCACGACAACATCAACAGCAGCAGCAACAGTGTAACAACAACAGCATGAACAGCAGCAGCAGTGTTACAACAACATCAACAGCAGCACCAGCAGCAGTGTAACAACAACAACATCAACAGCAGCAGCAACAGTGTAACAACATCAACAGCAGCAGCAACAGTGTAACAACAACATCAACAGCAGCACCAGCAGCAGTGTAACAACAACAACATCAACAGCAGCAGCAACAGTGTAACAACATCAACATCAACAGCAGCAACAACAGTGTAACAACAACATCAACAGCAGCAGTAGCAGCAACAGTGTAACAACAACAACATCAACAGCAGCACCAGCAACAGTGTAACAACAACATCAACAGCAGCAGCAACAGTGTAACAACAACATCAACAGCAGCAGCAACAGTGTAACAACAACAACATCAACAGCAGCAGCAACAGTGTAACAACAATATCAACAGCAGCAGCAACAGTGCAACAACAACAACATCAACAGCAGCACCAGCAACAGTGTAACAACAACATCAACAGCAGCACCAGCAACAGTGTAACAACAACAACATCAACAGCAGCAGCAACAGTGTAACAACAACAACATCAACAGCAGCACCAGCAACAGTGTAACAACAACATCAACAACAGCAGCAACAGTGTAACAACAACATCAACAGCAGCAGCAGCAACAAGAGTGTATCAACAACATCAACAGCAGCAGCAACAGTGTAACAACAACATCAACAGTAGCAGAAACAACAGTGTAACAACAACATCAACAGCACCAGCAACAGTGTAACAACAACATCAACAGCAGCAGCAACAGTGTAACAACAACATCAACAGCAGCAGCAACAGTGTAACAACATCAACAGCCGCAGCAACAGTGTAACAACAACATCAACAGCAGCAGCAACAGTGTAACAACAACATCAACAGCCGCAGCAACAGTGTAACAACAACATCAACAGCAGCAGTAGCAACAACAGTGTAACAACATCAACAGCAGCACCAACAGCAGTGTAACAACAACAACATCAACAGCAGCACCAACAGTGTAACAACATCAACATCAACAGCAGCAGCAACAACAGTGTAACAACAACATCAACAGCAGCAGCAACAGTGTAACAACAACATCAACAGCAGCAGCAGCAACAGTGTAACAACAACAACATCAACAGCAGCACCAGCAACAGTGTAACATCAACATCAACAGCAGCAGCAACAGTGTAACAACAACAACATCAACAGCAGCAGCAACAGTGTAACAACAACATCAACAGCACCAGCAACAGTGTAACAACAACAACATCAACATCAGCAGCAGCAGCAGTGTAACAACAACATCAACAGCAGCAGCAACAGTGTAACAACAACATCAACAGCAGCAGCAACAGTGTAACAACAACATCAACAGCAGCAGCAGCAACAACAGTGTAACAACAACATCAACAGCAGCAGCAGCAACAACAGTGTAACAACAACATCAACAGCAGCACCAGCAACAGTGTAACAACAACAGTAACAGCAGCACCAGCAACAGTGTAACAACAACAACATCAACAGCAGCACCAGCAACAGTGTAACAACAACATCAACAACAGCAGCAACAGTGTAACAACAACATCAACAGCAGCAGCAGCAACAACAGTGTATCAACAACATCAACAGCAGCAGCAGCAACAACAGTATAACAACAACATCAACAGCAGCACCAGCAACAGTGTAACAACAACAGTAACAGCAGCACCAGCAACAGTGTAACAACAACATCAACAACAGCAGCAACAGTGTAACAACAACATCAACAGCAGCAGCAACAACAGTGCAACAACATAATCAACAGCAGCAGCAACAGTGTAACAACAACATCAACAGCAGCAGCAGCAACAACAGTATAACAACAACATCAACAGCAGCACCAGCAACAGTGTAACAACAACAGTAACAGCAGCACCAGCAACAGTGTAACAACAACATCAACAACAGCAGCAACAGTGTAACAACAACATCAACAGCAGCAGCAACAACAGTGTAACAACAACATCAACAGCAGCAGCAACAGTGTAACAACATCAACAGCAGCAGCAACAGTGTAACAACAACATCAACAGCAGCAGCAGCAACAGTGTAACAACAACAACATCAACAGCAGCACCATCAACAGTGTAACAACAACAACATCAACAGCAGCAGCAACAGTGTAACAACAACATCAACAGCAGCAGCAACAGTGTAATAACAACAACATCAACAGCAGCACCAGCAACAGTGTAACAACAACATCAACAGCAGCAGCAACAGTGTAACAACAACAACATCAACAGCAGCAGCAACAGTGTAACAACAACATCAACAGCAGCAGCAACAGTGTAACAACAACATCAACAGCAGCAGCAGCAACAGTGTAACAACAACAACATCAACAGCAGCACCAGCAACAGTGTAACAACAACATCAACAACAGCAGCAGCAACAGTGTAACAACAACATCAACAGCAGCAGCAGCAACAGTGTAACAACAACATCAACAACAGCAGCAACAGTGTAACAACAACATCAACAGCAGCAGCAACAGTGTAACAACATCAACAGCAGCACCAGCAACAGTGTAACAACAACATCAACAACAGCAGCAACAGTGTAACAACAACATCAACAGCAGCAGCAGCAACAGTGTAACAACAACAACATCAACAGCAGCACCAGCAACAGTGTAACAACAACATCAACAACAGCAGCAACAGTGTACCAACAACATCAACAGCAGCAGCAGCAACAACAGTGTAACAACAACATCAACAGCAGCAGCAACAGTGTAACAACAACAGTAACAGCAGCACCAGCAACAGTGTAACAACAACATCAACAACAGCAGCAACAGTGTAACAACAACATCAACAGCAGCAGCAACAACAGTGTAACAACAACATCAACAGCAGCAGCAACAGTGTAACAACATCAACAGCAGCAGCAACAGTGTAACAACAACATCAACAGCAGCAGTAGCAACAACAGTGTAACAACAACAACATCAACCGCACCAGCAGCAGCAACAGTGTAACAACATCAACAGCAGCAGAAGCAACAGTGTAACAACAACATCAACAGCAGCAGCAACAGTGTAACAACATCAACAGCAGCAGCAACAGTGTAACAACAACAACATCAACAGCAGCAGCAACAGTGTAACAACAACATCAACAGCAGCAGCAACAGTGTAACAACAACATCAACAGCAGTAGCAACAACAGTGTAACAACAACATCAACAGCAGCAGCAACAGTGTAACAACATCAACAACAGCAGCAGCAACAGTGTAACAACAACAACATCAACAGCAGCAGCAACAGTGTAACAACAACATCAACAGCAGCAGCAACAGTGTAACAACAACATCAACAGCAGTAGCAACAACAGTGTAACAACAACATCAACAGCAGCAGCAACAGTGTAACAACAACATCAACAGCAGCAGCAACAACAGTGTAACAACAACATCAACAACAGCAGCAACAGTGTAACAACAACATCAACAGCAGCAGTAGCAACAGTGTAACAACATCAACAGCAGCAGCAACAGTGTAACAACAACATCAACAGCAGCAACAACAGTGTAACAACAACATCAACAACAGCAGCAACAGTGTACCAACAACATCAACAGCAGCAGCAGCAACAACAGTGTAACAACAACATCAACAGCAGCAGCAACAGTGTAACAACAACAGTAACAGCAGCACCAGCAACAGTGTAACAACAACATCAACAACAGCAGCAACAGTGTAACAACAACATCAACAGCAGCAGCAACAACAGTGTAACAACAACATCAACAGCAGCAGCAACAGTGTAACAACATCAACAGCAGCAGCAACAGTGTAACAACAACATCAACAGCAGCAACAACAGTGTAACAACAACATCAACAGCAGCAGCAACAGTGTAACAACAACATCAACAGCAGCAGCAACAGTGTAACAACATCAACAACAGCAGCAACAGTGTAACAACAACATCAACAGCAGCAACAACAGTGCAACAACAACATCAACAGCAGCAGCAACAGTGTAACAACAACATCAACAGCCGCAGCAACAGTGTAACAACAACATCAACAGCAGCAGTAGCAACAGTGTAACAACAACATCAACAGCAGCAGTAGCAACAGTGTAACAACAACAACATCAACCGCACCAGCAGCAGCAACAGTGTAACAACATCAACAGCAGCACCAGCAGCAGCAACAGTGTAACAACATCAACAGCAGCAGTAGCAACAGCAACAGTGTAACAACATCAACAGCAGCAAAAGCAGCAGCAACAGTGTAACAACATCAACAGCAACAGCAGCAGCAACAGTGTAACAACATCAACAGCAGCAGCAGCAGCAACAGTGTAACAACATCAACAGCAGCACCAACAGCAGCGGTGTAACATCAACAGCAGCAGCAGCAGCAGCAGCAAAAGCAACGACAAAATCACCTAAGGTCCCTTAATCGTTCTGTCACATCTAGTGTTACATGTCCATGCACTTTACTTCAGGCTTTCATCGCACTGCCTGGCATCAGTGAACCGGTTGTCTCTGGCTGGGCCACGGTGACTGTCTCCTGGGCGACCTATCTGCCCACCCAGCATGACTTACATATCCATCATCATTTCCAAAAGCATGTCTGCCTGCCTGCCTGCCTGCCTGCCTTCTTGCCTGTCTGTCTGTGTGTCTATCTATCCATAACACATCCTGTCCATGCACCTGGTAGTGGGCTTACATAGCTGTCACTCGACGGACTCCCTTACCTAAGAGCACTGGGCAGCGTCCAATCACACCACACGTCAAAAAGGTCACCCGGGACAAAAAAAAAAAAAAAAAAAAAAAAAAAAAAAAAAAAAGCTCCGCTCAACAGTCTAGAACGACCAGGTTTATCTCGCTTCCAGCCAACACGTCACGTGACAGGTTAAGAAACCAGTTACCTGTGTGTGTGTGCGTGTGTGTATATATATAAATGCACACACGAACAGGGCTGACCATAGAACTGTTAGTTGATGTGACCACCCGGGAGAGTGTAGCGTCCATTTGTCATCTTTTCCTGCAGCGCTGTGCTCCCAACACAAAGTCTGGTCGTTCAGTGGTGCCGCGTCGGTGTCCGAGGAAACAGCAGCCATGGTCTGGCCGCCCTGTCTGGCTGTGGTTGTGGCGCTGGTGTGCCTGTCGGGGGCAGTTCAAGGAAACAGTAAGCATCCCTGTTCGGTGTTCGTGCGTTCCGTTTCCCCTTTGTGTCCCGTGACGAGCGGACAGATACTAATGATGCATGGAATACTAATGGTGGCTGTGTTGAGTCCGCTACCAGATGCATTGACAGGATAACAGATAGACAGACAGGCGCGGCAGACAAACAGACAGACAGACAGGAAGACGCACTAAAGCATAGAAATGATCGAGACTATGTTCAGTCCGCTACAAGACGCATTGACAGGATAACAGATAGACAGACACAGACAGACAGACAGACCAGCAGGCAGGCGGACATACTAAAGCATAGAAATGATGAGGACAGATAGGACGCTTAGCCACAGACCATGTGGTTCACACAGATGCCAGTCAGTGCGGTGAGCAAGACACTTGTCTAGCCATACGGCCGAAAGCGCCAGGAACATGTATATATATGCAGGACCCCCGAAAATGGAGTATGGCTGCCTACATGGCGGGGTAAAAACGGTCATACACGTAAAAACCCACTCGTGTACACACGTGTGAACGTGGGAGTTGCAGCTCACGAACGAAGGAGAAGAAGAAGATATATGCAGGATATAACATAACGATCAAGAGACCTTATGACTTGTTGTCGTGGTTGTTGTTGCTGTGGTGGTGGTGAGGGTGGTTTTGTTGTTGTGGTTGTTATGCTGCTGATGTTATCGGCAATGTTGGTGTTGATGATGATGTTACTGTAGCTGTTGTTTCATTAACAGTTACAGGCGAGTGGACTGGTACCTAAATTAATTACTGGCACTTCGAAACATTTTCACGAACCCTCACTATTGAAAATGATAACCAACCACAACCACCACAACCACCACCACCACCACCACCACCACCAACAGCAAAATAACAGCTGTGGACTTTCAGACATAAAAGGATTATGTTTCATGGCTGTCAGACAAACACATACACACACATGTGTGCGCGTACACACGCACACACACACACACACACACACACACACACACACACACACACACACACACACACATGAAACAATCTCTTGCAGAACCTAATATGCACTACCTTTTACAACTGAAATACATAATTCTCTGGACTGAAAGAAAAACAACAGCTGTAATCTATTAATAATCAGCGAGCGATGGCACGTTAGTAAAACACCTGTCCAGGAAACATGGCGTCCCAAAAAATAAAACTGATTGTTGATATCATTGTCACTGGATATTCTTTTACGCATAATTCCGGAAAAAAAGACTCCGTTGTAAAATCTCTCTCTCTCTCTCTCTCTCTCTGTCTCTCAGAGCTTCGTTTAAACGTAATGTAACAGATGATGAGCTTTCCTGTTCTTTCTGTGTTTCTAAAAAAGAAACAGAAGTTCACTTCGTGTTACAATGCCCTCAATATGCTGATCTGAGACAACAGTATGTCCCCGCTAAGTACTACAATACTCCATCTTTGTTTAATCTGACATTGCTTTTTGCGTGTGAAATCAAATTATTGGTCATGCGCTTGGCTGTGTTTCTTGACAAGGCTTTGAAGGTACGTTGCCAATAGTAAAATGTTTGTGTTGTACCTCTGCATGGACTTATAACCACCCCTATTGACATGGGCCAATGGCCTATTCATTAAAACATTCCAGTGTTCAGTGTTCTCTCTCAGAGCTACGTGTCCTTAATGCATATGCGGTCTGGAGGATGGAAATCAGATTTTGTTTGACTGCATAGAATATAATACTTTATGTCTAAAATGAAGCCTTTTTTCTCTCCATCAATAGAGCCTTTGATTCGAAAAGCTAAGTCAGTTAATATAATTCCATCAGCAAAAACAACTATTATCAAACCACTTGCAAAGTTTATCGTCGAAGCAGTTTGCTTGAGAAAAGAAACACAATTCGGGTGAATGACCTTATTGATTAAGAATATTAATCGAAATGCTACATTAACGTTTCGAAAGAGCGTTGAACTCATGAAAGAGTTCATGCACTCCTGTCTGTAACGGCGATTGCAAATAACGGGGGCAGCGAATCACAAGTACCAACATTCGCATATGCAAATTACAAGTACCAACTGGCAGAACATCTGTCCGACAACACTCCATGTCATGAAAGTGTTATGTTAGAAAATCTGGTAAAACAGCATGCAGTTGTAAGAATTATTTTACTGTATATCATATATACAGAGAATACAATGTACACATTGTGAGGTACGCGGTAAAACCATTGTTCCCATTATCCCCGCTAAGACCAGCTTTGGGAACATAGGTATTCGGCGCTGTTGAGCTGTCTCAGGGTGCACATCAGAACTATCGTATTGTGCAAATGTGCTGTTTGGGTAAATAACTGAAAAAATAGCGCTTTAGAGCTGAAGCCCCGATAATGTTGCACTTTGGATTGCAGACAGTGGATCTGGCCTAATGCACGCTTCTTTTGATGACTTGCATGTTTTACAGTTGTTTCTTGGTTTGTTGTTGTTGCTTGGTACTTTGTGTGTAGTTTGTCTTTTTCTTTGATTAATTCCCCATTGAAATAAAAGTTTAAAAATCATATAGGCATTAGTAAAGTATGTTCATTGTAAAGCAGTTATCATTATCATTGTTTTGCAGCTGTTGATATTATTATTATTATTATTGCTGCTGCTGTTGTTGTTGTTATCATCATTATTATTATCATTATTATTATTATTATTGCTGTTGTTGTTATCATCATCATCAATTCGATTGTTGTTATTTTTGCTCTTTTTCTGATAATGACAATGATGATGATGATTACTGTTTTCATTGTTCTTCACGTTTTCTTTTTTTTTCAAGTTAGTAAAGATTAAGATCATCATACCAAATTTTATTCATCATTGTATTTGTTGTTTTTACGTCGATTTTTATCGTTCAAACTGTATCAGTACCTATTTGAAAAACATATTTCACCATTATCAAGGTAGATTGATTTACAATTTGAAAATATTCCTATTTTCATTCGCTCTCAGATTGCACAATGCCTCCTTTTTTAATTTTGAATTTAGCAAACAAGCACCGGTAACCAGAACTCTTCGCTTTCTTTAATTTCTTTTTATATTTTCTTGCCTTTGTTGCTGAATAAAAAACAACCCAGTTTTATGAATACGTTGAACGACTTTGTGGATCAGCTGGTGATACAAATCATGCCGACACTCAATGTTTCCACATAAAAAAAATATGTTCTTTATGAAACAAGAAACTGCAAACACGCATGTATAATTATTCCCAGTCACGCCTGGTTGTAAAATGAATTTCACCTGTACTGAAAAGTCTATTCTTTGTGAAGGTGCTCTGTGAGATGATTACCATGGTATCGACAAAACAGGAAATACTGTTTTTTTCCAGAACCGCCTCCCCCTCCTCCTTCCCTGAAATAAAACAATAACAAAATCAACCAGTCATCTTCGACATACATGGAAAACCGAATAGAAGAGCAAGTCTTACTAATTTCCCCCAAAGAGTACTAAGAAGAGAGAAACTGTTAAATAACACACGCGAATCCAAATTCCTCGAGTACGTCAAACGTGGTACGTCTGGGTACACCCGATTTCCTGTGCCGAAAACTTAATTTCAGACAGACAGACAGACACTCAGATACTGACAGACTGACTGACAGACAGACCCAGACCCGGACCCAGACCCCCCCCCCCCCCACACACACACACACACTTAGGAACACACACACACACACACACACACACACACAGACACACACACACAACTGAGGCACACAGACACACACACACACACACGCACACACACACACACACGCACACACACACACTTAGGAACACACACACACACACACACACACACACACACACACACACACAAACTGAGGCACACAGACACAGACACACACACACACTTAGGCACACACACACACACACACACACACACAAACTGAGGCACACACACACACACACACACACACACACACACAGACGCGTACCTCTCTACTACCCCTTCACCACCACCACCACCACCACCGCCCCCCTCACCCCCCCCCCCCCCCACACACACACACACACAACACAAGGACAAAACGTCTGCCATGTGTCCCCAATTGATTATCGCAGGTCAGCTCCTTTTTTTTTTCTTTACCAGCAGATGACCGTGTTGGTCAGGCCAGAATCGTGACGTCCACAGCTGTCCGTTCACGTCTGTCTATATCTCTTTCTCTCTGTCCATTGCCCCCCCCCTACCCCCCCTCTTACCCTTACCTTTTACCTTGGGGTGGTCCGGTGATGCATGGGGGGTGGGGGGGGGGGGGTGAAAGGCCAGCGTAGGGAAGGTGGGGGGTGGAAGTGGGACCAGATCTGTTGGTTTTGCTTACGTGTGAGTTTCATGCATTCGGGTTCAGTTATTCAATGATGACATGAATACACGGTATCCGCCTTTGATTTTAAGTGGCCGACAGGGCACAACAACCGAGTGATTAATTAATTAATAAAACGTTGGACTTTAAAACTTCGGGGGCGGGGGGGTGGGGGGGGACTCTGGGGGGCGAGGGAGGGAGGGGGTGCGGGGGGAGGAGGGGCGGGGGGGGGGGAGAAAGGGTCCAAGGTTCGAATCCCGTTCACGGCGCCTGGTGGGATAAAGATGGGACATTTCTTTTCCGATCTCCCACGTCACCAGATGTGCAGATCTGCTTATTAGTTGGGGTGGGGGTGGGGGGGGGGGGGGAGAGTAATTTCAGTTCTGCCCCCTAATATCTCCTGACTGTTTTTATTGTGCGTTGAGCGCGACGTTGCAAGACATTGGTCCAATTTCGCTGCCTATATCAGAGATGAGAAAACAAATAATTGACCATGGTTCTAAATTACTCGTTTATAAACGTTTGCTCGAATACTCTGCTTTCTGTGTCACTCCTTCTCTGTCTGTCTGTCTGCTTCTCTCTCTCTGTGTGTGTGTGTGTGTGTGTGTGTGTGTGTGTGTGTGTGTGTGTGTGTGTGTGTGTGTGTGTGTGTGTGTGAGTTTGTAAGGTTATAAAAAAGACTTTAGCAAGTGCTCTATACCTGTCATACCTGTCAGAATGCTTTTGACTGTGAACTCTGACTGTGAACATAATTGTGTACTATGATTACTTTGAATTCCAATTCCAGACAAAAGGCAGACAACAACAAATGGCAATCGTAAGTATGAACTGACAGTACTGGACAGATTGACGAACATAACAATACTGTAACGTGCATGTGGATAAAAGAAATAACTGTCACGAAAGATCTGAATACCCATCTCCTCGTCCTATGCATTTTGCGTGTCAGGATTTTTGTCCTCATGAGACTGGGTTTTCTTCCTTTTCGTCAACTGAATGTTCAAACATGAATCATTCTTTCCCCCTTTCTTTCCCTGTTATTCTGTGCGTGTTTCTGGTGTGAAATTCTTGTCCACTGTTGGATTACAAGATTGCATGTTACTAATCCATAAGTTTGGAGTGTCGTTATTTTCGTATTGAGGCATCGCATGTATCTTCCTCTGTTGTGATTTTTTTTTTCTCCCTCTCTCTCTTTATGTGCATGTTTTTGGTATGAATTTCTTATCCTCTGTTGGTTAGATGACTAGATTTGCATGCTGTTATTCATAAGCTGGGAGTGTCATTAGATTTGTATTGAGGCATCACAAGTATCATCCTCTACTACGATTTCTTTTTTCTTCTTTTTCTTCTTTCTCTATCCCTCTCTCTTCCTCTGTGCATGTTTCTAGTGTGAATTTCTTATCCACCGTTGGATGGATACCAAGAGTTGTATGATACCATCCAGAAGTTGGGAGTGTTGTTAATTTTGTATTCAGGCACGTGGAAAATGTGTATTTTTCTCTCTCTCATTGTGCATGTTTCTCGCGTGAATTTCCTGTCCATGTTTGGATGACAAGAGTGCATGGTGCATGTTACTATCCATCTGTTGGGAGTGTCGTTTATATGTATACTATTCCTGCATTATAGTTTCCCTCGTGTGCATGTGTGAAATGAATTCCATTGTTGACTGTCTCCTGATGTCAAGTAACCTGTTGTCCTCCCTTTAAGTGTCTCGTTTGCATGCTCACTTTCAGTCTTCTCTGAAGACCTTGTACTGTCCAGCTCTCCCTAGAGTTTCTTATCACAGTTGAAGGTTTTCTCCTTGTTGAAGGATAGCTCATCGTTCACTAGTGTTGTTGTCGTCGTCGTCGTTGTTGTTGTTGTTTTGTCTGTGTTTCCGATTTTATTAATCTTGATCTGTAAATTCATACTTTACGAAAAATTATGCTATTTCTCTATCCTTCTCTCACTCTCTCATTCTACCTCTAGTATTGCCTCTACCTCTCTCATTCTACCTCTAACTGATGATAATACTATTCGAAACTTTGCATGGTATCTGTATAGAGCTTTTAAGCTCAGAGACACAGTATTGTCTTAGTTTGTTTCCTTATTAAGCTGTGAAATCAATTGCATAAACACTAACAGTTATGATGACATTTACAATTTTTGTTATTGCCCCGTGTTCATGTGGGGCTATTGCCTTGAATGAATAAATTATCCCAGTCTCAGTCTCAGTCTCATTCTACCTCTACCTCTGTCTTATTAACTGTCTGTCTGTCTAACTGGCTATCTATCCGGGTATATATCCATCGATCTGCTTTTATCAATTAGAGATTTGTATATGTTCATGAATATGCATAGGTTTGTGGGAGCGTACTGTCTGTGTTTAGGCATTGCATGACTCTGTGTGTGTGTGTGTGTGTGTGTGTGTGTGTGTGTGTGTGTGTGTGTGTGTGTGTGTGTGTGTGTGTGTGTGTGTGTGTGTGTGTGTGTGTGTGTGTGTGTGTAAGCGTTTGTATTTTTTTGTTCATTTATCTATTATTCATCTATACCATTTTTAAAAATACTTTTCATGAAATCATGCTTACGAATCACAACACAGCTGTTAAGAAAAATATCTGTGGAACTTTTGGAACAAACTGGACGCGGGTTTTGTCAAAAAATGTATTCAACTATTTCGACGTTGAACTGTAGTCATGTTCACAGCAAAATATCTCCCTTCAGAATCTGTGACAAACCATGTAACACGGCTGTGAAGAAAGAAAGGACGAATCGAATGAATGAATCTGTCTGTGGTAAAAAAAAAATCGTCGAACACTGCGTTGGGGCTGATACGGTGGGCTGTTCTGTCTTGCTGAAGATACGCGAATGGTTACAATGCTGGAAATCAATGTTAGAATTGTTTATAAATTGTTACTTAAACGTGAGACTGTTGTACCCTTAAAATATCACAATGATTCATTCTGTTTCGTTCGGGTATTGATTTGGCTCTGTTACAACAGTCATGGGGTTTTCTCGTTTCAGTCTTAAGGGTTTTGTTTCGTTTCTGGTTTCATGTATAATTAGAAGAAATCAGTTACTGCCTGCAAAATATGTGCAGAATAATGAATAATTGAGTAGAATAGACGTTTCTGAAGACTGCCCAGCTCTAAGCTAGTGATCTGTCATGAGGATATGATTATCCTGATAAAAAAAAGACACCGGTAAAACTTCTCCAACCCAAGACTAGGTTGTTGTATTTCTGGTAACAGAACATTCTACACGTTTTACTTGTACCATGCGTGATTCGGACATCCATATAAGGGTTGCTGGGTCATCCTCATCCTTTGTCCATGCCTTGGTAAAGTAATGTTGAAATGAAGGGACCGCTGCTGTGATGTTGTGACAGTGTGGGACACCAAGGCAGACATAGTGTTCGTCTTGGATGGCTCTGACACAGTGGGTCCGGACGAGTGGGCAGCAACTAAGAACATGCTTCGTTCCCTTGTCCAGCAGCTGAACATCGGACCGTCCAACATGCAGGTAATTGGTGCTAGAGCTTCTTGCAGTCCAACATGCAGGTAATTGGTGGCAGGTAATTGGTGCTAGAGCTTCTTGCAGTCCAACATGCAGGTAATTGGTGCTAGAGCTTCTTGCAGTCCAACATGCAGGTAATTGGTGCTAGAGCTTCTTGCAGTCCAACATGCAGGTAATTGGTGCTAGAGCTTCTTGCAGTCCAACATGCAGGTAATTGGTGCTATAGCTTTTAACAGTACAGCCTGTATGTAATTGGTCCTATAGCTTCTTGCAGGACAACACGCAGGTATTTGGTGCTATAGCTTTTAACAGTACAGCCTGTATGTAATTGGTCCTATAGCTTCTTGCAGGACAACACGCAGGTATTTGGTGCTATAGCTTTTAACAGTACAGCCTGCATGTAATTGGTGCTATAGCTTCTTGCAGTACAGCATGCAGGTATTTGGTGCTATAGCTTTTAACAGTACAGCCTGTATGTAATTGGTCCTATAGCTTCTTGCAGTACAGCATGCAGGTATTTGGTGCTATAGTTTCTTACAGTCCAACATACAGGTATTTGGTACCACCTCTTCCCAAAATAGCCTCCCTTCCCTGCCTCTTCCTTGTCTTTAGTTTCTCCAGTTTTACAGTTATGCGTGCGTGAGAATGACTGGTGCGAAAGCGCTTAGATTTGTCTATGCACAAGATTCAGCGCTATATAAGTACCATTATTATTATTATTATTATTATAGCGTTTTACAGTACAGCCCGTATGTAATTGGTGCTATAGCTTCTTGCAGTACAACATGCAGGTATTTGGTGCTATAGCTTTTAACAGTACAGCCTGTATGTAATTGGTCCTATAGCTTCTTGCAGTACAACATGCAGGTAACTGATGCTTTTGTTTCTTGTAGTCCAACTTGCAAGTAATTAGTGCTATAGCTCCTTGCAGTAGAACATGTTGGATATTGGTGCTATAGCTCCTTGCAGTAGAACATGTTGGATATTGGTGCTCTAGCTTCTTGCAGTAGAACATGTTAGATATTGGTGCTATAGCTTCTTGCAGTAGAACATGTTGGATATTGGTGCTATAGCTTCTTGCAGTAGAACATGTTGGATATTGGTGCTATAGCTTCTTGCAGTCTTTATTGTGATAGATGTCCTTACAGTATTAGGTAAATAATAGAGCTCCTTACGGTAAATGAAGAAAGGAAAACATTGAGCTCATTACAGTGTTTAGTAATTAAACAACTTATCTACTCCATGAAAAGGTTAGCTTGCCACTCAAACGTTGGGCACGAATCTGTCTGTCTATCTATCTACCTACCTACATTCATACATACATGATATTTTATACACATGTATGTTGTTGTATGTTGCACATATCTATCATATGTTTAGAAAGTGCTCTGCATCTATCTATCTATCTATAACATTTTATGCACATGTATATGTTTTTTGTTGTTGTTGTTGTTTTAAACACATATTTATCATATTTTTTAGACAGTGCTCTGCATCTCGTCACAAAATAAAACGTCCTGCACAATGATAACCGAGACAAGCCATAGCCTGACGATCCTGTCAGTTCATCTTTTCACATGATCATGACTCCTAGTGACGCACGCTGACCGAATGACGCAGGTTGGCGCAGTGGCGTACGGGAACGGCGCGGCCAACGAGTTCTTTCTGGACCAGGCGGCCAACCGCTCTCAGCTGCTGGAGCTGGTGGACAACATGAACTTCACCGGGGGCACCGCTGACGCCGCGGAGGGCATCCGTTTTGCCACCAGGGTGAGGCTGAGGCTTGTTTTATTAGTGGTTGGGGTAGTGATTTAGGTTGCTTGGTTAGTGGTGGGTGGTGGTGTTTAACTCACTCAGTACGGCCAGTCCTCTCTTCTCCTCTACACAGAACCCTCGGATGTCCAGTGGGTGTCTGAATGACCCAACCTTTAGCTTCCGTCGTCAGAATTGTGGTATTCTTTGTCAACATTCACCTCTTCAGTATAAGAGCCCTCCGCTTGCAATATTTTGATGATGGTAACTGGGGTGAAACGCTGCTAACGTCGTCTCTTTCGCCGTTCGTATGGAGAGAGTTAAGGATGTTTTGTTAGTGGTTGGAGGATGGTTAAGGTTCTTTGAATGGAGGTTCGGGGTGGTTAAGGTTGTTTGGTTAGTGGATGGGGGGTGGTTAAGGTTGTTTGGTCAGTAGTTGGGGGGTGGTTAAGGTTGTTTGGTTAGTGGATGGGGGGTGGTTAAGGTTGTTTGGTCAGTAGTTGGGGGATGGTTAAGGTTCTGCCCTTCAGGGCAAATTGTTCGTGGCTGCTGTCTTTTCCTTGAAGGGTGGTGTGGTCGAGGCATTGGCGTTGGTCCTGAACAATAGGTTGTAAAACTTTGAAAATCACAGTGAAGATAAACCTCCGTTTCAATCTCATTGTCTACAATGTCCAGACGAGCTTCAGCAGCGCCCACGGGATGCGGGACGGGGTGCCGCACATCATCGTGCACATCACGGACGGCCCATCGGCGGACCCTGCACTCTTGCTGCAGGAGGCCCAGCACGCTCACAACGAGGGCATCACCATCTTCAACATCGGCGTGGGGCCAGGGGCGGAGCTGGAGCAGCTGGCTAAGGTACTGACTGGGTGTTTGTTGGCTAAGGTACTGACTGGGTGTTTGTTTGTTGGGCAGCTGGCTAAGGTACTGACTGGGTGTTTGTTAGCTAAGGTACTGACTGGGTGTTTGTTTGTTGGGCAGCTGGCTAAGGTACTGACTGGGTGTTTGTTGGGCAGCTGGCTAAGGTACTGACTGGGTGTTTGTTGGGCAGCTGGCTAAGGTACTGACTGGGTGTTTGTTGGGCAGCTAGGAGGGGACTGGTGAGGTCAGGGGTCTGTAGGATGATTGTGCTGGACGAATGAACGAATAACTGGATGGGTGGGTGCTGTGTCACCTGTTGTTCAGAGTCAGCATTCACCGTTCTCTGTATCTTTCGCTTTTGTTGTATTCTGATGTACGTCTGTTGACCTATTTGTTCATTTCGTTCAAGTACTTTGTTTCATTTTCTACTATTTTTGTTTTGTTTTGTTTTGTTTTGTTTTGTGTTGTTGTTTTTTGTACAAACTTAGTGTAACCAAGGCCTTACAAGCGCGTTGGGTTTATGCAAGGTCAGGTATCTACCCCCCACCCCCAACCCCCAACACTCTCCAGCCCCACTTTTCTTCTTTTTTTTTCTTTTCTTTTTTTTTTTTTAACCAAAGGGTGTGTGGTGTAGCGTTACGTATGTTATGGACTACTTGAAACACATCCCTTTCATTGGAGGCCGCCAGGGCCTGAACTGAATGAACCGTCCGTATCATGGTTTGGGCATTATCAGTTGTTTCGTTTGTCAGTTTAACGACTTCTCTTTTACGAAGTCCTTTTAGTAATTTCCTGTAACTGTATCTAGAGGCCAGTTTCCCCCAACCCTCCATTCATCCACATCTCCCACCCCTTCTAACCGATAATACTCAGATGTATTCTTAAATACTTTAACAAAATGTCTTCAATCACCGATATGTGTGACGGGACATTAAACAAAAAATTCCTCCTCATGGTTTGGGATGTGTGTCTGACGGGTCCTTTGGTGTATGCTGTGTGTGTCAGGTGGCCAGTGACCCCAGTTCCAGATACGTGCTGCAGGCAGACACTTTCTCCTCCCTCACCAACATGGTGCCCCTGCTGGTCTCCAGGCTCAACAACGGTGAGTGTGTGGGGGTGTGGGGTGAGGGGTGTGTGTGTGTGTGGGTGGGGGGGGGGGTGGGGGGGGGAAGGTGCGTGTGGGGGTGGTGGTGGTGGAGGTCTGTCTGTGTGTGTGTGTGTGTGTGTGTGTGTGTGTGTGTGTACGTGCGTGGGTGCGCGCGTGCGTGTGTGTGAATTACATTTTAGATGTTTTTTTATTCGTAAAATACCAAACTCGATCTCTCTCTCTCTCTCTCTCTCTCTCTCTCTCTCTCTCTCTCTCTCTCACACACACACACACACACACACACACACACACACACACACACACACGCACGCACGCACGCACGCACGCACGCAGTATTATGCACAGTTGTCAGGTGAACTGTTAGCTGTTGATGTGTGTGTGTGTTTTATAGATTTTGGCTTCACTGGTTGGTGTTATGACTGACGATGTGATTTGATATATTCCTCTTTCAGAAATTCCCGTGTCGGAACAAGAGCTCCCAACACCAAACAGTGAGTTGGATAAAGCATTAAAAAAAAAATTTTTTTTTTTTTCAGTCACTCTTATTCGGTTGTCGAACAGCTACTAACTTTCTTTTTTTTTTTTGGTTGTAATCATTCTTAGTTCGACAAAGCTGGAATTACCACAGGGAGGAGGGTGGGTTTGGGGGTCTCGGGGGGGCGGGGGGGGAGGGGGTGTTGGAGGGGGGGGTGTTGGAGGGGGTTGACACCCTCTAGATGGATTTTTATCCCAGGGCCCAGTTGGAATCGTTACAGGTAATTTAGAACCTCTCCCGTCCTTTGCTT
>NC_134884.1:23176054-23178554 GCF_041734735.1 Babylonia areolata
TGATCACCTGGGGACAACAACAACAACAACAACAAAATCCCACGGGGGGAGAAGAGGGTGGGGTACAAACAAAAAAAGAAGGCTGCAGAGTTACCCGGAAGTGGCGTCACTGCTGCACGTGTGCTGCAGGTGCCCCGGGTGACGGTGGTGATCACAGACGGGCAGTCCGTGGACCCGGCCAACACTCGCGAGGAGGCCCACAAGGCGCGGCAGAACCATGTGGACATCATCTCCGTGGGCGTGGGCACCAACGCCAACTACCAGGAGCTCCGCGACATGGCCAACCAGCCCGAGACCGACTACGTGGTGTCCGTCAGCAACTTCAAGGACCTGCAGGCCAAGTCCACGGAGATCATCAACAAGGCTTGTACCTGTGAGTGAAGTGTTGTCACCTATGAGTGTGTCACCTGTGAGCGAAGTGATGTCACCTGTGCGTTGAGTGTCGTCACCGGTGAGTGGAGTGTTGTCACCTGTGAATGAAATGTGTCACCTGTGGGTGAAGAGTTGTCACCTGTGAATGTGTCACCTGTGAGTGTGTCACCTGTGAATGAAGTGTGTCACGTGTGGGTGAAGTGTTGTCACATGTGGGTGGATTGTTGTCACCTATGGGTGAAGTGTTGTCACCTGTGGGTGAAGTGTTGTCACCTGTGAGTGTGTCACCTGTGAGTGTTATCACCTGTCGGTGAAGTGTTATCACCTGTGAGTGTTGTCACCTGTGGGTGAAGTGTTGTCACCTGTGAGTGTGTCAACTGTTAGTGTTGTCACCTGTGAGTGAAGTGTTGTCACCTGTGGGTGTGTCACCTGTGAGTGTGTCACCTGTGGGTGAAGTGTTGTTACCTATGGGTGGAGCGTTGTCACCTGTGGGTGTATCACCTGTGAATGTATCCCCATTTGATGATGTCAAAGCTGATGGAAATGAGTAAATCCTCGCCTCATCCTGCAGGTTTTCAGTTTTCTCACGGACAGGCCCCAGCGCGTCAACATTTCAAATGTCGTCGACGTCTTGTCTCCTGAAATCATGACCAACCCAGGAGCTCCTCAGGGCTGTGTGCTTTCATCTGCCTTGTTTACAATGTACACATCGGACTGTACATGTGAAGAAGAGGAAATTCTACAGGTCAAGTTCTCTGACGACACTTCTCTATCAGGAATGGTGGCGGATGAAGAGGGGAGCTTCTACAGGATTCTGTGGGATGGATGGTCCGCTGGTGTGACAACAACTATTTGTGCCTTAATGTCAGCAAAACAAAGGAGCTCATATCATACTCGACTTGAGGAAGAAACAGACACCGTTCACCCCCATTTCTAATAAAAGGGTGAAGTGGTTGATGTCGTCGAGCATTACAAGTATCTTGGCACCATCTTGGACAACAAACTTAACTGGGCAGACAGCACCATTGCACTGGTGAAGAGGGGGCAGCAACGTCTTCACTTATTTAACAAACTGCGATCTTTCCGGGTCAACCCAACCATCCTGCGGACGTTTTATACTGGCACAGTGTAGAGTGTTATAACTTTTAACAGTTTATGCTTCTTCAACAGCCTGAGAGGGGTGGACACTACTGGCAGGCTGACCCAGCTCAACTGCACAGCGAGGGATGTGGTTGGGTCTGACGTGACTGGTCCCGGGGCACTTTGTGAAAAGAATGTGTTAAGACAAATACGGGCAATCCATGCTGACCCATCGCATCCCTTGCATTGCGAACTGAGGGCCCACAGGTCTGTGAGGGACACACCAGGATGACTACTGACCGTCAGGGCAAAGACTGACAGACTCGTCAAACCTTTTCTTCCCAGTGCCATCAGACTGTTCAACAAGGAAGTCGGCCAGTGCTAGAGCAGGAACGGTGTCATGATTATTTGGTGGCAATGAAACGTTTCGTGCAGTATTTATTTCTCTGTGATTATGCATCTGCAGATTCCTGACATAAAATTATGCTCACATGTTTCTTTGCTTTTGATGTTTTCAGTGAACGCAATGATCACGACACAGCCAACATCCCCTCCAGGTAAACCTTATCATGGTAGTTCTCGTGTGTAGGCCTGTGGCAGTTATTGTGCTTTGTTTTCTCCTCAGATCATGCCAAGGATCACTTGTGCAGAGTAACAGCATCTTGTGTTTTTCGTGTGTGTGTGTGTGTGTGTGTGTGTGTGTGTTTCTTCGTGTATTACTTTGTCTCCAATTCGCTCGTACAACTTCCTGAAAACACACACATGGGCGCGCGCGTACGCACGCAAAGTTCCGGTATACGCGCATGTATTTATGCACAAAGAATAACAGAGTTCTTCTCACAAACACATGATGCACATTGAGAGAGTTTGCATGAATTCAAGACCGCATTGGTAATTTTAGTGAATATCTGGGACCGAAAACAATAGATAGGGCCATTAGTTCTCTCTCTCTCTCCCTCTGTGTGTGTGTGTGTGTGTGTGTGTGTGTGTGTGAAGGAATGGTGGTTGGTGGTTATGTTGCAGATGTTAGAACCATGCAACAAATGTC
>NC_134884.1:23183554-23216054 GCF_041734735.1 Babylonia areolata
TTCAGGATGACAGTCGTAACAGCTGTAGCAACATCATCAGCACCAGTTGTAATTATTAGTATAGTTGTAGTAGTAGAAGTAGTATCAGAAACAGTATTGTAGTCATAGCAGATAAGATATGATACTGTGTGTTACATGACCAACAATGACACCTGCATCTACAATGACTCATCCTCTACAATGACAGATCACCAACAGTGACTGATACTTCACCAAAAATGACACATGCACCTGCAATGGCACATCACCTACAATGGGAAATCACTTATGACAAATCAGCTGCAATAACACATAAACCTACAATGACACATTACCTACAATGTCACACACACTATATGATACAGTACTTACAACGAAAAATCACTTATAATGAAACACACCAATAATCACACACACACACACACACACACACACACACACACACACACACACACACACACACACACACACACTTTGCACCTACAATGACACATTATATCTACAATGACACTTCACCAACACTGAATCACACACACACACCTGCAACGACAACGCGCACCATACCAACGGTGACATATACACCTGCAGTGACACACGCATCAACAGTGACACATTGCACCTACAATTGATGACACACGCACCTACAACTGATGACACACGCACCAGCGGTGTCATATACACCTACAACGACACACGCATCAACAGTGACACATTGCACCTACAATTGATGATACACGCACCTACAACTCACGACACACGCACCAGCGGTGACATATACACCTACAACGACACACTCATCAACAGTGACACATTGCACCTACAACTGATGACACACGCTCCAACAATGAGACACGCACCAACAGTAACACGTGCACACAAAAAAAGACACAAGCACCTAAAAACATGACATGCACCTGTGTGTGTGGCTGCAGGTGCCCCGTGTACCACAACCTGCCGGCTGACTGTACCCTGGTGGGCGTGCCCAACTCGTGCTGCCTGCAGCCAGTCTGCAACTTCCACCAGAAACTGACTGTCAGCGAAACGGCCCCTGGAGCCTCCTACAATACCGAGAACATTGGTCAGTTGTTCTTTTGTGGCTTTGTCCGTCTCTGTCAGTCAGTCTGTCTGTCAGTCTGTCTCTGTCTGTCAGTCTGTCTCCGTCTGTCATTCTGTCTGTCAGTCTGTCTCTGTCTGTCTCTGTCTGTCAGTCCGTCTCTGTCTGTCAGTCTGTCTGTCTCTGTCTGTCAGTCTGTCTGTCTCTGTCTGTCTGTCTGTCTGTCTCTGTCTGTCAGTCCGTCTCTGTCTCTGTCTGTCTCTCTCTCTGTGCCTTTCTCTCTCTCTGTGCCTTTCTGTGTGTGTGTGTGTGTGTGTGTGTGTGTGTGTGTCTGTCTGTCTGTCTCTGTCTCTCTGTCGCTGTCTCTATCTCTGTCTCTGTCTGTCTGTCTGTCTCTCTCTCTCTCATCTCATATATCATAATGCACACAACACATGCATGCAACCCTACAAAAATACGTACACTCCCATTCACACACACATATACACTACAAGCAACACACACACACACACACACACACACACACACACACACACACACACACACACACACACACACACACACACACACACACACACAAATGCTGTGGTACTTTAGCACAGACATAACATATGTCATGTCATATCATGTCATTACCCATCATCATATCATGTGATGTGATATATATCATATCACATCATATCATATCATATCATGAAGTCCTATTTTACTTTTTAGCATCCTAAATTATTGCACCTATTTTACCAGCAACTTTTTGTGCATGTATGAAATGATATTACCATTAGTTGATGTTGTAACCAATTTTCAGTGGATTTCGATTCTTATTTTGTACGTGATCGTACTCAGTTTTTATACGGATTCAGTCACTAAACTAATGTGCCAACATCTTGCTTTTTTTCCGCCATTTTTCGTCCCACAAACCATGGAAATGTAACCAAAAGGTGCAAGAATTTAGGATGCTAAAATAGGACATTACCATCATAACATTTATTTTGCTATGTTATACCCTATTTGTATTTCTTTTTACCACAACAGATTTCTCTGTGTGAAATTCGGGCTGCTCTCCCCAGGGAGAGCGCGTCGCTATACTACAGCGCCACCCATTTTTGGGGGGTATTTTTTCGTGCGTGCAGTTTTATTTGCTTTTTCCTATCGAAGTGGATTTTTCTACAGAATTTTTCCAGGAACAACCCTTTTGTCGCCGTGGGTTCTTTTACGTGCGCTAAGTGCATGCTGCACACGGTACCTCGGTTTATCGTCTCATCCGAATGACTATTGTACTGTATCAGAAGACACGTCATATTAACCAGTACACGCGTGCTATGAATGCCCCCCACAGCGGTGTGTGAGTACCAAGGCAAGCAGTACTTCCAGGGACAGACGTGGGAGGTGGGATGTGACCGCAAGTGCGTGTGCACCAACGCCACCTTGGGTGCATACAAGTGCCAGTCCTAGTGAGTGCACAGCTTTCTGTTTTGTCGGTGTTGTCTGCGTCAGTCGGGGATTTTTGATTAAAACTAGATGTATGACTGAAGACAAGTTACAGCTTTTTGTGTTTAGTATTCTCGAGTCAGGGTTGTTGTTTTTTTTTGTTTTTTTATAAAAATGAAATAGGATTTAAGGCTATTTCGGCTTTATGATATTTAGTAAAACCTGTTTGATTGAAGGAATGGTGGTTGTATTTTATCAGCGCAATGTTATCAATGAAAGTATTATTCATTTTATTATTATCCATTTTATTATTATCATTATTATTATTAGTAGTAGTAGTTGTATCATTATCATCATCAGTATTATTATTATTACTATTATTATTATTATAGCAGTTATGTGTTAGTATTAGAACAGTATTATATTTTGTGTCACAACAGATTTCTGTGTGTGAAATGTGAGCCGCTCTTCTCCGTGAGAGCGTGTCGCCACAGTACAGTGCCACCCATTGTTTTCTCTCTGCAAGTGTGTTTGTTTGACTATTAAAGTGGATTTTTTCCCATTGAATTTTGCCGCCACGGACAACTGTTGTTGCCGTGGGTTCTTTTACGTGCGCTAAGTGCATGCTACTTACAGGATATACCTCAGTGTATCGTCTCATTTGAATGGCTGAAGCGTTCAGACCACCAGTTCAAAGTCTGGTGGAGAGGCTGGTGGAGAGGGGGGTGGGGGGTGGGGAGGGGAATCTGGCGATTGTGTGATTCGATCCTGGACACTCAAATTTTCTCGCCTCCTGTTCGAACCCACTGATATGTCTATTTTTTTTTTAGATCAGTGGTTCGAATCCGTTATCACTAGGTCACCACTTCATTATTGTTAACAGTTGTTGTCGTTGTTGTTGTTGAAGAAGAAGAAGTATTGTTATCATTATTATTATTATCATTATTGTCGTTGTTATTGTTATTATTATTATTGTTGTTGTTGTTAATAGTATTATTAGTATTAACAACACGTTGTGGCAAACAGCGGAGAGAGAGAGATTGAAATTGAGATTGAGATGGTTTATTCATATAGGCCACAACCCCTTGCGAGAGAGAGAGAGAGAGAGAGAGAGAGAGAGAGAGAGCTCAGACTTGTCGACAGACGATCTATGGGGGGCTTGACGCCAAACCAATTGCATGAGGACCACCCTGACTGTCTGTCTCATACGTCCTGCATCAAAAACCCTCTCACCCTCTCACACCTTCCAGCTTCCAGCCCCCGCCCCCTCTCACCCTCTGACCTGTGCCCTGTGTTGGCAGCTGCCCGGAGTACCCCCCTCTGCCCAAGGAGTGCCGCCTGGTGCAGAAGATCGGCCAGTGCTGTAGGGAGCCCGTATGTGAGTTCAACACCCAGACCGGCAGCTTTACCGGCTATGGCACCGTCAGTGGGCGGGGCGTCGGTACGTTTGTGTGTGTGTGTGTGTGTGTGTGTGTGTGTTGGGGGTGTACGTTTGTGTGTGTGTGTGTGTGTGTGTGTGTGTGTGTTTGGGGATGTACGTTTGTGTGTGTGTGTGTGTGTGTGTGTGTTTGGGGATGTACGTTTGTGTGTGTGTGTGTGTGTGTGGGGGTGTACGTTTATGTGTGTGTGTGTGTGTGTGTGTGTGTGTGTGTGTTTGGGGATGTACGTTTGTGTGTGTGTGTGTGTGTGTTTGGGGATGTACGTTTGTGTGTGTGTGTGTGTGTGTGTGTTTGATGTTCTTCTCAACCGTCTTCGTCGTTACTTTTGGAATCTGTGGAACAGCCCCTCACTTGGTTCAACCCTTAACCTTTCCAATCGCTCTCAAAGGGAGTTTCATCTCAAAGTTCTCGTTCCGATTCCAGACTTTTTCCTGTTCGATTTGATGTTCCCCAAGGTTCCTTTCTTGGTCCAGCGCTATTCAGTTTTTACACTCAACCATCTCCGACATCTTTCAGCCAACATGGATGTGATTTTCATAAGTTCGCAGGTTTGACAACCCCAACTCATGAAAGCTTCTTCCGAAGTTATTTTCCTGTCCTTCACAGAAAACCGTAACACATAAATGTACATTAATGCATTGAAGGAATGGATGCTGACTAACAAGCTCAGACTAAATGACGCCAAGACCGGAACTATTCTTGTAGGCTGTAGGTCTGTGCCTGGTCACATTTCGGACCATACCTCGGCTGCCTCATATGTTGGTGTCAGCTTTCGAAATTCTGTCCGAAACCTGCGTGCATATTTTGATTCATCTCTGTCCATACATGACCATGTCAGTAATTTATGTAAAACTGCAAACATCAAACTTAAGAAAGATCCGTACCGTTTAACCGCGTCTGACTGCTGAAGCGACCAACCAGCTTGGTAGTTCCTTGATCCTCAGTCGCTTTGACCAGTGCAATTCACTACTCCCCGCTGGTTCGCTCTGATTTGAAAGCACGCTTTCAGATTATCTTTAACAATGCATGCCAGGGTCGGTTCGGTTAAGGAGGCGTAAGAGCGTTCGGACAAATCCATATACGCTACACCACATTTGCTAAGCAGATGCATGCCTGACCAGCAGCGTAACCACACGTGCTTTGTCAGGTCTCGAGAAAAAAAACACACACCCCAAAACCCAACAACAACAACAAAAAAAAAACCCACAAAGAATCAGGGTCATTCTCAAAAAGTCATGTTCATATTTGCGTGCGTGCGTGTGATTTCTTTCTTCAGTTTAACGTCTTTTCACTGTTAATTGATATTAGACAGGGAAAGGGGGAGGGGGGATATGGTATGTGTATGCGTGCGCGTTGGGGTTGGGGGTCATGAAAAGTGATGGTGGGATGACTGAGGCAGGGATGGAGACATAAAAAGCGTCAGAGGTTAAAAGGAAGAGCTGCGAAAGACTGGACTGACCGAGAGTAAAGTATACCTATCTCAAACATTCCTTTAGCAAGATAAAGCATGCTTATTATAACAAACATTTTCAAACGTAGATGCCAACGTGCGTGCGTGCGTGCGTGCGTGCGCGCGCGCGTGTGTGTGTGTCCGTGCGTGCATTATGTGTGTGTATGTGCGTGCATGTGTGTGTATGCGCGTGCACCTGTGTGTGTGCATTTGAACATGTATATATGTAGATTGGATGGAGTCTCCCGTCGGACCGACGGATGAGTAGGCAGGCAGGCTTATCTGTCGGTGTGTGTCCTCATAATATGGGAGAAGAGGCCGATTTTGGATGCGCAGCACTTCCCACAGGTGCCGCAAGGGAAAACGTCTCCAGAAGTTGAGCCCTGCTTCCTTCGCTCACACGTCTCCTTAATGGCCAGCGTTCTCTTGTTTTCAAACGTCTTTATGCCATATATATATATATATATATATATATATATATATATATATATATATATAGAGAGAGAGAGAGAGAGAGAGAGAGAGAGAGAGAGAATTATATATATATATATATACATATGTGCGTGTGTGTTTGTGTGCGTGTGCGCGCGTGTGTGTGTGTGTGTGTGTGCGTGTGAAAATGTGTGTTTATAATTTATATATATCTATATGTGCGTGTTTGTGTGTGTGTGTGTGTGTGTGTGTGTGTGTGTGTGTGTCTAAGCGCGTTGGGTTACGCTGCTGGTCAGGCATCTGCTTGGCAGATGTGGTGTAGCGAATATGGACTTGTCCGAACGCAGTGACGCCTCCTTGAGCTACTGAAACTGTGTGTGTGTGTGTGTGTGTGTGTGTGTGTGTGTGTGTGTGTGTGTGTGTGCATGCATGTGTGTGTGTGTGCGTCAGGCATGACGGTGCAGAGCGGCGCGGTGTGTGAGGACGCCGTGGTGGACTGTGAGAACTACGGGAGGGCATCCTGCACGGACTACCCGGACTGGGCCAAGGTCAACTGTGCCAAGTTCTGCGGCCTGTGCTGTGAGTGACTGACCACTGAGGGGTCACTGTGCCTTCGGTGCATTGACAATGGAGGAATCTTTTACTCTGCTGTACAGTGAACACTAGAAATGAAAGTAGGATGTTTTAGACCAAGGGTGTTTGAAGTTCCTTGGCGTTGTCTTTGCCCTAAAACTACCGAACAAGGTACTTTTAAGCCACTCGTCACTGTAAACAGTAGTGTATGAAAGGCTTCAGGCTGGTGTGGTTTTGGTCATTTCCATAAGCTGTCGAGCACCCCGGTTTTAAGCATGTTGTTACTCGTGTTAGCGGCGTAGCCACTGTGTTTTATATACCAGTGCTAGTGGTTGTGTATCATAATCGAGCAACCCAGTTTGAAGTATCTTGCTACCATTAGTATTTGTGTTTTATATCTCAGCACTGTTGGTTGTCTGTCATGAGCCGCGGTAATTTATTTTTGTAGTTGTTGTTGGATGTTGTTGTACAAGCACTGAAATTGGATGCCGTTAATGGTACATGTGATATTGTGAAACAAAGCGTAAGAGGAAATGAGTGTGTAATTTTGATTGTTTGTGTTGTTGTCTTTCAGCCACTGAGACTGCCACTCCTGGGCCGAATGGTAAGCTTACGTCGGTTGTCTTGAGAGACAGACAGACAGAGACGGAGAGATAGACAGACAGACAGAGCTGGAGATAGAGAGAGAGAGAGACAGACAGACACAGACGGGGTGATAGATAGATAGATGGAGAGAGATATATAGAGACAGACAGACAGATTATCATTCTATGTCAGTGTAACGAATATACGTAGGCCTAATTATTGCTTTGCTTAACATGACGCACCACAATATCAAGTTCTAAAATTTTTTTTATTCAATTGCTTTTTTTTTCCATTTCTCTTTTTTTTTCTTGAAAGAAATTGCTCCCAGTGATACGAGCTGTTTTTGTTTTCTCATTTCTTTTATATCTTTAAAGTTAAGAGGACACACACACACACACACACACACACACACACACACACACACACACACACACACACACACACACACACACACACAGAGAGAGAGAGAGAGAGGGCATAGTTCGTGCTCTTTTAATGGGATGATTCATGTTTGTAATCTGCACTATTGTCTCGGTGTATATATTTTGCTTTTCTCTTTTGTCTTTGTGTGATGTTAAGTGTTGCTTTACACTCTTGTATGTGTATTGTTTCACACAAGGCATTTAGACCCCACAATACAGGGATATTTCGCCATATGTAGCAGCAGTAGTAGTAGTAGTGGTGGTAGCAGTAGTAATAGAAGTAGTAGCAGTAACAGCAGCAGCAGTACTACTAGTTGTAAGTACTGGTGTTTTTTTGTTTTGTATTTTTTACACTTAGGAGAGGAATTGAACAAAATTAATGGGCTCAGAACTTCAGCTCCGGCTTCCACTGGGCAGAGACCAGGAATGAATGACTTGATGTGTTCGCGTCAATGTTAATTCTAGACAGTGAGAAGGGCGCCGCCTCAGAATCATGGTCTGAGTGTGCGTGCTTGCCGTCTGGGCATCAGTTCGTGTCTTAACTCGCCTGGGCGTCGGTCGCTTACATCACAGCTCGCGTCACTCGATGTTAAATTACGTGGGCTGATGCTGTGTGTGTAGTTGGTTGGTCCTGGTCTTGGTGTGTAGTTGGTTGGTCCTGGTGCTTTGTGTGTAGTTGGTTGGTCCTGGTGTGTAGTTGGTTGGTCCTGGTGCTGTGTGTGACAGCGTGGACTGTACTGTGTTTCAGACGTGTGCTACTACAACGGAACCAAGTACAGACAGGGAGACACGTGGAAGATCAGCTGCGACACTGAGTGCGCTTGTGAAGATGCCGTTTATGGCTACTACCGTTGTTACAACAGGTAAAACCGAGCAATTTCTTGGTTGTGGTTTTTCACGATTAGTCGTTTGATTTATGACCTTGTGTTGTTGGCGATGATTTGGGGATCAAAGAACACGCACACACACACACAGATATATATATATATATTTATATATTGTGTGTGTGTGCGTGTGTATAGATTATACCATACACACACACACACACACACATATATATATATATATATATATATATTGTGTGTGTGTGTGCGTGTGTATAGATTATACCATATATATATATATATATATATATGTGTGTGTGTGTGTGTGTGTGTGTGTGTGTGTGTAGATTATATCATATATATATTTATATATGTATATATATATATATATATATATATATATGTGTGTGTGTGTGTGTGTGTGTGTGTGTGTGTGTGTGTGTGTGTGTGTGTGGAGATCATATCAGTTTACTTCTTTTCGAGCGCAAGCACGCTGATGGCTGGTTGAGTCTGACTCATGATCGGAATTTTTTTTTCATAGCGGCTGCAGGATAATGTCTGGTCTATGGTGGGTTCTGTTTGTACCTTTTGTTTGCTTGCTTGTTTTTCGCCTTGTCCTCTTTTCCAGGTTGGCATGACGGCTTGCCTAAAAGGTCGCATGGTGGATGGTGTGGCGCCAGGCTGTTGGATTTAAACAGTATTTTATTTGGAACATGTCACAGTACAACACAGATATCGATGAACAGGACAACAAGAAAATCTTATATAAAGTCCTGTCCTGTCACATGTACATACTGAATATGTGACGGATGTCATCATAACTAGAAGACGTGAACATACATGAGTTTTGAACAAAACTAAGCTGAGATATAAATAAAGTGAAGAAAATGAATTTAAAAAAAAAACGAGTGGTGGAGGAAGAAGTCAATAGAGAGAGAACGAGAAGCATCAACGCTGGGGCACAAGCACAGCAAGACTTAACTTGGCCGACAAACAAAGCGGCGAGGGCCAACCGTCCCGCGAAAAAAAAAGAAAAAAAGGCAAGCACGCCATCATGTATTCATATCATGAGCGCCAGGCTTTTCATTTATATCTTCAGCAACCCACCCCCAAACCCCACCCCCAACCCCGAAATTACTTGTGCTGTAATCACGAACTGGAACGCTTCATGCATGCTCTCGCTGTGTCTTTGAAATCTTGAAAACCGGTTCACGATAGAGCTATTAATGCCAGGACAATAACCAAAACACAACAGATAATTGATTTTTGTGATACATATAATTCTTTTTGGATGACAAAGCAATGTTTTGTAAAGCGCTTAGAGTATGGTCTCTGACCGAAGGTAGGAGCTATATGTGTGGAGTGATGGCCTAGAGGTAATGCGTCCGCCTAGGAAGCGAGAGAATCTGAGCGCGCTGGTTCGAATCACGGCTCAGCCGCCGATATTTTCTCCCCCTCCACTAGACCTTGAGTGGTGGTATGGACGCTAGTCATTCGGATGAGACGACGATAAACCGAGGTCCCGCGTGCAGCATGGTTGTTCCTGGCAAAATTCTGTAGAAAAATCCACTGTGATAGGAAAAAGAAATAAAACTGCACGCAGGAAAAAATACAAAAAATGGGTGGCGCTGTAGTGTAGCGACGCGCTCTTCCTGGGGAGAGCAGCCCGAATTTCATGAAGAGAAATCTGTTGTGATAAAAAGAAATGCAAATACAAATACAAATATATGAGTAGGCTTGCCAGTATATATATATATATTTTTTTTCCCCAAACTCCGCTGTCTGTCCACCCCACTAGCTGTCCCACCTACCTGAACCTACCCGAAGACTGCCGGGAGGTACAGCAGGACGGGGCCTGCTGCCAGAAGATTGAGTGCAGCCGGGGTACCTTCTACCCCTCTTCCATCAACGTGATGTCGGTGGGCAATGGCGGGGGACTAGTCCTTCACAACGCGGACGGACAGGTGGTGGACGTGGCGCCCACCCTGCCCTCTGGGAGCACCCTGCCCCCCGGTACCCTGGGTGGAACCACCGGACTGTCCAACATCCGACTGGGTCAGTGTTTGCGGGAAGTGTGTGCACGTGCCTGTGTTTATCGTTTTTTGTAAGAGAACAAAGTCCGGCCACGAATTGCAGATTGTTAAGAATTGGAAAGCTGTGCAGCTGTTTTTATGCAAGTTTATGCCAGATAAGTTGAGTTCCTGTTTGTGTTGTTGCTATTTTGATTGATTTCATGCAGTTGTTCTCCTTTGGACACTTCATCATCAGAATAAAAGGCACTGGAACCCAGAAGTAACTGACTAACATGACCATGGCGGGGGAGGGGATGAGGGGAAAGGGTGTGAGAGGGAGAGAAGCAAGAACGTCGTGCACACAATCACCATCACAGTAAATTAAATTAAATCTCTCCATACGAACGGCGAAAGAGACGACGTTAACAGCGTTTCACCCCAATTACCACCATCAAAATATTGCAAGCAGAAGGCTCTTATACTGAAGAGGTGAATGTTGACAAAGAATACCACAATTCTGACGACGGAAGCTAAAGGTCATTGAGACACCCACTGGACATCCGAGGGGTCTGTGTAGAGGAGAAGAGAGGACTGGCCGTACTGAGTGAGTTAAATCTTCAGCGATCGCGATGGACTGCCACGATGATGATGATGACGGCGACGACAACGACGACGATACGACGACGATGATAAATTTGATGACGATGATGATGATGTGTTGTGCAGACGGGTGTCTGTTCAACGGCCAGATGTACATTCAGAACCAGCAGTGGCATGACGGCTGTAACCACACCTGTAACTGTCAGGACGCCTCCACTGGACACTTCTCCTGTCGCGAGAGGTGAGGCCGGGTGCGGGAGGTTCCTTCTTCTTCTTCTTCTTCGTTCGTGGGCTGCAACTCCCACGTCCACTCGTATGCACACGAGTGGGCTTTTACGTGTATGACCGTTTTTACCCCGCCATGTAGACAGCCATACTCCGTTTTCGGGGGTGTGCATGCTGGGTATGTTCTTGTTTCCATAACCCACCGAACGCTGACATGGATTACGGGATCTTTAACGTGCGTATTTGATCTTCTGCTTGCATATACACACGAAGGGGGTTCAGGCACTAGCAGGTCTGCACATATGTTGACCCGGGAGATCGTAAAAATCTCCACCCTTCACCCACCAGGCGCCGTCACCGTGATTCGAACCCGGGACCCTCAGATTGACAGTCCAACGCTTTAACCACTTGGCTATTGCGCCCGTCGGGAGGTTCCATAGGTGGTGATTGTGGCAGGGGGTTCGGGGGTGAGAGGGGGATTTCCTCCACCTTGCACTTGCTTGTATGACTGATGGAAGACACGTGTTCCTGGTGCGAGGGAATTAATTGGCGGATACACGTTTTGGTCAAGGGGTGTTAATTCTGTCATTGTTGTTTTTATTTTCATACAACTGTGGTTAATGTTTTTATACTAAGTTGATGTAACTAATTTCTGTATGGTTTATTTTTTTAGAGCCTTTCACTGTATATTTACAGTGATTTTATTTTATAAGCGGGATATCACTTAAGTTTTGTTGTGTGCACCCAGGTGGGTGTGCTAACCGGTTGTACAGAAAGCTTCGATATCATCTGTCACCTTGAGTGCACATGTCACCTAGGATTCGTTATGTGCCCATAACACCGAGGTTTCATTTTGTCACTCAGGTGTCCCAAACGGATATATAAAAGCATCGAAATTACCTAGATTTCGTAATGTGCACTCAGATATCCCAAATGGATGTATACAAAGATTTGATACAGAAATCGTCTTCACCTAGATTTGCTGGTGTGCACGTCACCTTGATTTAGCAGTGTACACATATCACCTAGGTATGGCTATGTGTACACATTACCTACGTTTCGTTATGTGCTCACATTACCAAGGTTTTTTTGTGCACACATCACCTAGGTTTCCTTGGGTACGTACATCTTGAAGGTTTCGTTGTGTGTACTCTGCTCTCCCAAACGGGTGTGTAGAAAGCTTCAACATCACCTAGGTTTCTTCGTGTGCAGTCAGGTATCCCAACCGGATGTTTATGGAAAGACTTGGTCATAGAAAGCTTCCTCACCTAGGGTTTTGTTGTCCGCAAACCTAGGTGCCCCAAGTACAACAACGTGCCCGCTCAGTGCGGCACCCAGCCTGACCCCAACGACCCGTGCTGCACCATGCCGGACTGCCCGCCCGCCCTGGGCTACGTGGCCATCCCCGTGTACGGCAAGGGGCTTCAAGGGATCGGGGCCGTGGTCACCCCCAACCTGCCCGATCTGGTCAGCGGCATGTTCACCGCCAGGTTCTCTCTGGCCTTCAGCGGCTTCACCGTGGCCCCGCCCACCGCCCCTACCGGCACCCTGAGACCTGGCGGGTTAGGTGAGGAGGAGGAATTTTGTTTAACTCACTCCATACGAACGGCGACAGTGACGACGTTAACAGCGTTTCACCCCAATTACCACCATCAAAATATTGCAAGTGGAAGGCTCTTATACTGAAGAGGTGAATGTTGACAAAGAATACCACAATTCTGACGACGGAAGCTAAAGGTTGGGTCATTCAGACACCCACTGGACATCCGAGGGGTCTGTGTAGAGGAGAAGAGAGGACTGGCCATACTGAGGGAGTTAATGTCCCGTCACACATATCGGTGATTGAAGACATTTTGTTAAAATATTTAGGAATACATTTGAGTATTATCGGTTAGAAGGGGTCGGAGATGTGAATGAACGGAGAGTTTGGGGGAAACTGGGAAAATGAGGGTGAAATTTGAAAAAAAAAATCTAAATACAATTACAGGAAATTACTTAAAGAACTTCGTAAAAGAGAAGTCGTTAAACTGACAAGCGAAACAACTGATAATGAATGCAAAAAGTCAAAAACATCAACGTTCTCAGTCACTTGTGAAGACACATTTTCGTGTACATTAGGCTTCATCAAGCTACAGTCAAAAATTATATGCTTAATTGTTAGGTTACTAAAGCATAGGCACTTGACATCAGAACAACAACGGGTTAGGTGAGTTTGGGGGTGGGGGTGGGGAGTTTTGTTTTAAACACACACACACACACACACACACACACACACACACACACACACACACACACACACACACACACACACACACACACACACACACACACACACACACACACACACACACACACACCATTTATTATTTGTTGCAATTGCTGTCCCTCTTTCTTCCTTCTTTTTATTTGTTTTGTTTTTGTTTTATATGTGTAAGAATGGGTGGGTTTGGGTGCGTATGTGTGTTGTGTGCATGTAGTGTTATGTGCGTATGGTATGGTGTGTGTGTGCATGTGAGAGACAGACAGACAGACAGACAGACAGGTGGTGGCAGGAGGAAGAAAGAGAAAGAGGGAGAGAGAGAGGGGGGGATAGAAAGAAAGAGTATGACGTCGGTGGAGGGGAGAGAAGGGGAAGGAGAGGGAGGAAGACAGACAGTCGTCTTCTCCCTGAACACACTGGGGCACCACGTAGAATAGCTGTTCACCAGATTCCCCCATAGGTCTGTCAGGTGCGTGTGTCAAAGCCTGGCTCTCAGCAAAACAAAATAAGTTTCAATCATTTAAGTGATCAACTTATTCATTTTGAACATTTGTGGTTGTTTTTATGTCAGATCACTGTGAATACCACGGACAGCGGTACCTACAGGGAGAGAGGTGGGAGGATGGCTGCGATTACAACTGCATTTGCGAGGACGCTTCCACAGGATCCTGGCGCTGCGTGGACAAGTAAGTCCTGGGGAGATGTCTGTGGTTTACAAAAAAAAAAAAAAAGGTGAACGTCCCACAGCCTTATACGTCCGCCGGGGAAGTGAAGTCATACCCACTGTGTCTGTCCTCGGCACAGGAAGACGGGGCCCAGTCCTCTCCTTCCAGCATTTTGACCTTCCCCCAAATCGGAAGGGATGACCCTGGCAAAATTCTGTTTGAATATCAATTTCATGTGAACAATGAAACACTTGCGGACAGTAAAAAAAAAAAAAAAAAAAAAAAAAACAGTCTTGCATTGTGGCGACGTGCTGTCCCCTGAGAGAACAGGTTAAAGCTCACACAGAGAAACCTGGACAAAATGTAATGCAGTGCAGTACAATACATACAATGCAGTACAATACAATACGATCCAGTACAATACAATACAATGCGGTACAATACAATACAGTATAATGCAGCACAATACAATACATGTGGAAACACAGCCTCAAACTGATCACTGGTGACCACTGGGTCAGAAGTCAACGCCTTACAATATGTCACGGTGCCTGGAAGAGTGATAGGTAAAATGGCTGTTCAGCAGTTTCACCTGTTGGTTCGTTCTTTTGTTTAACGTCTATCCACAGTTGTGATTTTGGACGAAAATCCATCACCTTTCCCACCCACCCATGCTTTGAATCATCACTATTTTCCCTGTTTCTCTCTCCTCGTGTCGCGTAAAAAGAAAGAATATAAACATGATAAAACAACTAACTAGTCAACCAGTAAAATTATAACAAACAGCCAGTGGGGCTCCTAATTAAACTCTGAACTATTTCAGACACAAGTCCATTGTCATTTAATACGTTTCTAAAGGAAGCAGATGGAACTGCAGATTTTGTAAATGAAAGAGCGTCACCTGTGGTGTGTGACAGGTGTGAGAAGTACGTGGACCTGCCCGTGCCCTACTGTCACCTGGAGCAGGACCCGGTCAACCCGTGCTGCCAGCGGCCAGTCTGTGTCTTTGAGGTGGACCACCACCAGATCCAGGGCAACAACACCATGCCCACCACCACCACCCCCAAACCCACCACCCCGGGATACTTTGAACGTAAGCTGAAGGTCGCCTTTTTGTTGTTGGTGGTGGTGTTGGTGTTGTATGTTCAGTTTCCGTACTGACTGTTTTCCGAAATGCTGAGAAGGTCAGATGTTGCTTTCACCGCCAGTGTCACATTTCAGCGCCAGCCAGGTAGGATACCTATGATGCTGAAATGCGACCAGGTCATGGGTCAGTTATTCACAAACCTACTGCTCTTAACTTTTGGTGGTAGGATAGGTCTTATTTCGTTCACATCACAGGGAAATCCCAAGCTTATGAGTTAATGAGAACTTACTGCGTTTTGTAATCTGTATTTGTGGAGCAGTTGTAGGTGTTGAAGTCTTTCAAAAGTTCACCATTGTCGCAAAAGTGGAAATCAGAATGGATCAGTCCGCACGATTTGACACCTCCCTGGTACAAAAACTGAAACTGCAAAAGTGGTGACCTGTATGAGAGGCAGTTTCCAACTTTATATGATGGATGAACGATTGACAAGAGGCGCACATGTTCTTATAAGGCACGCATCACCAGTATTCACGCTTAATGCTTCACATCTTGTTCTGTACAACTGAGTGGTACACAGAGAGACCGAACAGGAAACAGGAATCGAAAAGTCTAATCCGTTGAGGGACACCTTCATCCACATTTCACTAGTAAAGCTCAATTGGTTACTATGCATATTTGGAACGTAACAGATTCGTTGGTACCTCTAAATGTCTGTTACGTGTATGTTTTGTGTTAATTAACCATTGTGGAGAAATTAATGCGGATGCGTGTGATGCCTGTTTCAGCCATGTGTGTGTACAAAGGCGTGCAGTATGCAGTGGGCCAGTCTTGGTACGATGGCTGCAGTCTCAAGTGTAAATGTGACGACGCTGACAAGAACCTGTACACCTGCGTCAGCAGGTTAGAAACGGAACATATAAATTGATTTGTACATGGGGTATGATGTGTACAGCTTCAAGCTGTCTGTCTGTCTGTCTCTGCCTGCCTCTCTCTCTCTCTCTCTCTCTCTCTCTCTCTTCCTCCCTTTACTTGGTTTTGAGGATGAACGCCGTTTTGGGTACATCGATTAAAGAGCTTTTCGTCTTCTCTCGCTCTCTTCAAAAACTAATGCACTTTTTATTTAACAAGTTATGTATTTATATCCATTTATTTATTTATTTGACTTTCTTCTCTGGTTCGTATTTGACTTTCTAAATTACTTCCTCTGTATGTATATATATATATATATATATATATATATATATATATATATATATATATATATATATATATATATGTGTGTGTGTGTGTGTGTGTGCGGGTGTGCGCGGGGTGTGTGTGTGTGTGTGCGTGCGCGTGTGTGTGAGTGCGCGAACATGTGTGTGTATGTGTCGTCTGCTGTGCTGGCATCTAATTGTTTCTTGTTGAGTTTTCATCTGTGAATGTTTGTGTGGTTGGGGTGGTGCTGAGCACACACACACACACACACACACACACACACACACACACAGTGGAGTGATGGCCTAGAGGTAACGCGTCCGCCTAGGAAGCGAGAGAATCTGAGCGCGCTGGTTCGAATCACGGCTCAGCCGCCGATATTTTCTCCCCCTCCACTAGACCTTGAGTGGTGGTCTGGACGCTAGTCATTCGGATGAGACGATAAACCGAGGTCCTGTGTGCAGCACGCACTTAGCGCACGTAAAAGAACCCACGGCAACAAAATTCTGTAGAAAAATCCACGTCAATAGGAAAAACAAATAAAACTGCACGCAGGAAAAATACAAAAATATGGGTGGCGCTGTAGTATAGCGACGCGCTCTCCCTGGGGAGAGCAGCCCGAATTTCACACAGAGAAATCTGTTGTGATAAAAAGAAATACAAAATACAAAATACACACACACCACACACACACACCACACACACACACACACACACACACACACACACACACACACACAATCATCGTGTGTGTGAAAAATAAAAATTACGCGTCCTGCATCATGAACGAAGTTCACTCACTCATTCATTGGTCATTGTTGTTCGTTCCCCCTGCAAGGTGCCCGTCCTATTCCGACGAGTACAAGGACTGCCAGCAGATGCCCGACCCTGAGGACCCCAGCTGCTGTGTGGTACCCGTGTGCTCCCCCACCGCCATTCCCTACCTCACCCCCTACCCGGGGGCCACCCGCTCCCCCTACCTCATCCCTCCCCAGATCCCTGTCATCCCCCCGGGCATCGTCACTGGTGGCAACACTACCGGTCAGTTAGGGGGAGGGGCGTGTGTGGTGGTGGTGGTGGTGGTGGGGATATGGGTGTGTGGGTGGTAGGGATGTGGAGGGAGGTATAGGTGTGTGGGTGGTGGGGTGTGGGTGGAGGTGTGGGGGTGGTGGGGGTTGGGTAGGCGGTATGGGTGTGTGGGTGGTAGGGGTGGGGTAGGAGGTATGGGCGTGTGGGAGTGGGGATGTGGAGGGAGGTATGGGTGTGTGGGTGGAGGTATGGGTGTGTGGGTGGTAGGGATGTGGATAGAGGTATGGGTGTGTGGGTGGTAGGGATGTGGATAGAGGTATGGGTGTGTGGGTGGTGGGGATGTGGGTAGAGGTATGGGTGTGTGGGTGGTAGGGATGTGGATAGAGGTATGGGTGTGTGGGTGGTGGGGATGTGGGTGGAGGTATGGGTGTGTGGGTGGTAGGGATGTGGGTAGAGGTATGGGTGTGTGGGTGGTGGGGATGTGGGTGGAGGTATGGGTGTGTGGGTGGTATGGATGTGGGTGGAGGTAGGGGTGTGGGTGGTGGGGATGTGGGTGGAGGTATGGGTGTGTGGGTGGTATGGATGTGGGTGGAGGTATGGGTGTGTGGGTGGTGGGAATGTGGGTGGAGGTATGGGTGTGTGGGTGGTATGGATGTGGGTGGAGGTAGGGGTGTGGGTGGTAGGGATGTGGGTGGAGGTATAGGTGTGTGGGTGGTAGGGATGTGGGTGGAGGTATGGGTGTGTGGGTAGAGGTATGGGTGCGTTGGTGGTGGGGATGTGGGTGGAGGTATGGGTGTGTGGGTAGAGGTATGGGTGTGTGGGTGGGGATGTGGGTAGAGGTATGGGTGTGTGGGTGGTAGGGATGTGGGTGGAGGTATGGGTGTGTGGGTGGTAGGGATGTGGGTGGAGGTATGGGTGTGTGGGTGGTGGGGGTGTGAGTGGAGGTATGGGATTGTGGATGGTGGGGGTGTGGGTGCAGGCATAGGTGTTTGGGTGGGTGGATGGGTGGCTGTGTTGTGTAGGTGGGTGGGTGTGTGTGTGTGTGTGTGTGTGTGTGTGTGTAAATGTGTGTGTGCTTGCGCGTGCGTCTGGACACGCTTTTGCGTGCGGATGTGCATGGGTATGTTACATAACTGTGCTGTAGTGATTACCCACCACTTACAGTACAACACAAAACACAACGCAACGTAACTCAACACGACACGACACGATACAATACAGATTTCCGAACTGAATTACTGCACTGGTGTGCACCCAAAGTCTCTTCACTCACACAACAGTACAGTCTATCATTTCATCCCACAGTCGTCGAGTCCGACACACATAATATGACCATGACAAAGGTTGAACTAAAAAGACTCACAGTGGTGGGAGTCAGACCATTGACTAAAAACAGGTGGATAGCGCATGCCTCCTTTGAGCCCCTATGCCAGCGGAAGTGTTCAGTCAGCCATTTTTCCACTCGCGTCAGTACAGCACGAAGCGGTAACTTCATGTATGCAGCCGAGCACTCAGCTGGCTACGGTGACTGCTTCACGGCAAGCTTTCACTTGCTCGCGGAGTTAGTTGAGCTGACTATCTTGTGTGTGCTTCCACGGAAAGTTTACGTTACGTGTCACTGCACTGTTTTCCTGTAATAACTGTGGTAAATAAAGCATTGGCAGATATCAATCAAGACACAACATTTGGCATGTCGTGGGGGCAAGCATAACACGATTTCGTCGAAGATACACGGTTACAGTTCAGAACCTACCACTAGTTAGCAGACGACTTCTCAAAGGACTGACAGTCGGATACGAGTGTCAGTATAGCGTCCAGTGGGCTTCAGCTTTCCTGGCCAATGAGCTTTCCATCTATTTTTAGATCAGTGGCGACCGACACACGTAATGATGAACACGACAGAGGAAGAACTAACAGGTGACTGTGTGTGCCTCAGGTTACTGTGAATACAACGGTGTGCACTACTCTCAGGACGACGCCTGGCAGGACGGCTGTGACTACACCTGTGTCTGTGACGACGCCCAGACAGGACACTATACCTGCACAGAGCTGTCAGTTGGTTTGATTAATTTGACAGTGTGTGTGTGTGTGTGTGTGTGTGTGTGTGTGTGTGTGTGCATTATTTATCACCGTGAGAACGATTGCATTATGGTATATATATATATATATATTAATAATAACAGATGATATACGCCATTTGGATATTGTAGTGTAGTGTAGTGTAGTGTAGTGTAGTTTATTACTCTTTTATCACAACAGATGTCTCTGTGTGACATTCGAGCAGCTCTCCCCAGGGAGAGCGCGTCGCTATAGAGCAGCTCCACCCATATTTTCTTTTTCTCTCTCTACTTTTTCCAGTAAGGTCAGTGTGATGATGATTAGTCGTGATTTCTTTTGCGTGGTCAGACACGCTATCCTCACCATGGCCAGTGTCAGTGTGTGTGGTGGACATTTACTTGAAGGTAGAAGGTGGCAGAATGGTTAAGACGTTCATCTGCCAATACAACGTCCGTGAGAGTCTGGGTTGAATTCCCACGCTCTCGCCCTTCATCCCGAGTTCGACTTGAAAAATCAAACTGAGCGTCTAGTCATTTGGATGAGACGATAAACCGAGGTGCCGTGCGCAGCACGCACCTGGCGCACTTTGAAAAGAAATGACCCCACGGCAACAAAAGTGTTGTTGTCCTCTGGCCTAAATTCTGTAGGAGTCCACTCAGATAGAAGGTATACAAATATCTATCCATGCGCTTAAGGACTGACTAAGCGCGTTCGGTTATGCTGCTTGTCAGGCATCAGACGTGCTGCAGCGTTTAGCTATGGAATTGTCCCAGTGCAGTGAAGCCTTCTTGAGAAACCGAAACTTTTCATCCATTGTAAGTGGTCTAACAAAAATGTTTGAACACCAAGTGTAGAATTGTCCCAATGCAGTGACGCCTCAATCCTTGAGAAACCGAAACCGAAACTCACCTTCACCTTCACCACCATGGCAACGGATGTTGCAGGTGCTTGAGGTTCGGGGCATTGCCCGCCACGTGCCGTCTGATCACGGACTACACCAAGCCGTGCTGCACCATCCCCACCTGCTCTGGAACCGACACCTACATCACCGGCAGCGCTCTCCCTTCCACAGTGTCCGTGCCCGCGCCAGGTAAGTGAAAGGGCAGGGGTTGGCTTCTCTGTGTGTGTTGTTGGGGGGAGGGGTGGTGTTGGGGGCGGGGGGTGAGGACTGCAGCATTTGTTTACTGTACACTGATCAAGTGTGTGTGTATACAAACTATGCCCAGTACAGTTGTGTGTCCAGGTGAAGTTTGTATGAAAACAGTTTCCAGTTCAGGTGTGTGTCTTAGATAAGGTTTGTATGTATGTGTAAACAATGCCCAGTACAGGTGTGTATCTCAGGTGAGGTTTGTGTGTATGTGTAAACAATGCCCAGAACAGGTGTGTGTGTCTGAGGTGAGGTTTGTATGTATGTGTAAACAATTCCAAGTTCAGGTGTGTGTTGCACGTCAGGACTGTGTGTATGTGTAAACAATGGCGAACACAGCATAGTGTGTGTTTGTGTTACAGGTGAGGTGTGTGTGTGTACAACAACGCCCAGTATAGGTGTGTGTGTGTTACAGGTGAATGTGTGTGTGTACAACAACGCCCAGTATAGGTGTGTGTGTGTGTGTTACAGTTGAGGTGTGTGTGTACAACAACGCCCAGTATAGGTGTGTGTGTGTGTTACAGGTGAGGTGTGTATGTACAACAACGCCAGGTATAGTTGTGTGTGTGTGTTACAGGTGAGGTGTGTGTGTGTGTGTACAACAACGCCCAGTATAGGTGTGTGCGTGTGTTACAGGTGAGGTGTGTGTGTACAACAACGCCCAGTACCTGCAGGGCCAGGTGTGGCAGGATGGATGCAGCAAGATCTGCCGCTGTGAGGACGCCAAGAACGGACTCTACGTCTGCACTGACAGGTCTGTCTATGCCGATGACTTTTTTTTTAACCTTGTATTCAGTTCAATTCAAAGGTGTAACAGGGTGAGCAAGCACACCCACTTTCAGTCACACACACACACACACACAAACACACACACACACACACACACACACACACACACACACACACACACACACACACACATATATATATATATATATATATATATATATATATATATATATATATATATCATACAAACTTCACTGTTCATCAAACCAACTAAAAGTTCTGTGTAGATGTAGTGTCTTGTGTGGGCGTGGACACAGACACAGGTTTGTGTGCGTGTGTGTGCGTACGGGTGTGCGTGTGGAGAACGCATCCAGACAGTGGTGCAGTGTTTAGACCCCACCTCCCCGCCCCCACCCCAATTATTCTTTTACCAAAATCGGAGAAGAGAAATGAAGCAGTTCTGGTCTCATGGCCACATACACTCTCCGGCTAATGTAAGGTTCACATAATGGGAGTGGGGGGGAGTGATTCTGGCCCTCCCCCTCCCCCCCACCTCCCAGCTTCTGTTACTAAGATACAGAGAAGTAATTCTGATCTCGAGACTTCATATGCTCTCCTCCCACTGTCAAGTTCACATAAGGGGGTGGGCGTGGGGGTGTTCTTTATGCCCGTTTAGACCACCCCACCATTCTTCTTATCCTATGTTCAGAAAAGAGGAAGAAATCATGGCCTTATACCCATATACGATCTCTTCCTATTGTTAAGTTTGCATAAGAGAGAGACAGAGAGAGAGAAAGAGAGGGGGGCGGGGTGATTCTGGACCTGTGCTTGTTCAGACAACCCCCACGCCCCCACCTCCCCTTTCCATTTTTAGGGTTAGAGAAGAGGAGTGAGTTTTCCCACCACGTGTGTCCGTGCAGGTGCCCCCGTTACGACGACTACCCCCCTGAGTGCACCCTGGTGTCTGACCCGGAGGACTCGTGCTGCCAGCGGCCAAAGTGTGACCCCAGCGTGCTGTCCAGCACCACCCTGGCCCCCAACCCCTACCTCATCCCCACTCTGGCACCCGGAAAGATCACCGGCTCCGTCGTCACCCCCACCCCGCAGCCTGGAGGGGCCACCCCTTCCGTTATCAGTGAGTGGTGTAGGGGGAAGGAAGGGAGGGGAGTAGTTGGGGGTGGGGGTGTGTGTGTAGGGGTGGATGGGTGGGTGGGAGTGTGGGGTAGGGGTGGGGTTGTCGTGGGGGCGATGTGTGATGCAACGAGATGCTTCACTGTTTCTTCTCAGATTGTTGTATCTACATCAGGTGCCTCATTGTACGTGCCTCAGATTACTTATCTGCAACGGGTGCCGTACTCTTTCTTCTAAAATTACTGTATCTACGAGGTGCCATACTGTTCAGATTACTGTATCTACAACGAGGTTCTTTACTGTTCAGATTACTGTATCTACAACGAGGTTCCTTACTGTTCAGATTACTGTATCTACAACGAGGTGCCTTACTGTTCAGATTACTGTATCTACAACGAGGTTCCTTACTGTTCAGATTACTGTATCTACAACGAGGTTCCTTACTGTTCAGATTACTGTATCTACAACGAGGTTCCTTACTGTTCAGATTACTGTATCTACGAGGTACCTTACTCCTTACTGTTCAGATTACTGTATCTACAACGGGTGCCTTACTGTTCAGATTACTGTTGTAGATCTGTTCAGATTACTGTATCTACAACGAGGTTCCTTACTGTTCAGATTACTGTATCTACAACGAGGTTCCTTACTGTTCAGATTACTGTATCTACGAGGTGCCTAACTGTTCAGATTACTGTATCTACAACGAGGTTCCTTACTGTTCAGATTACTGTATCTACGAGGTGCCTAACTGTTCAGATTACTGTATCTATAACGAGGTGCCTTACTGTTCAGATTACCTTATCTACAACGAGGTTCCTTACTGTTCAGATTACTGTATCTACGAGGTGCCTAACTGTTCAGATTACTGTATCTATAACGAGGTGCCTTACTGTTCAGATTACTGTATCTACAACGAGGTTCCTTACTGTTCAGATTACTGTATCTACGAGGTGCCTAACTGTTCAGATTACTGTATCTACAACGAGGTTCCTTACTGTTCAGATTACTGTATCTACAACGAGGTTCCTTACTGTTCAGATTACTGTATCTACAACGAGGTGCCTTACTGTTCAGATTACTGTATCTACGAGGTTCCTTACTGTTCAGATTACTGTATCTACAACGAGGTACCTTACTGTTCAGATTACTGTATCTACAACGAGGTACCTTACTGTTCAGATTACTGTATCTACAACGAGGTGCCCTACGCCGAGGGAGACAGCTGGCAGGACGGGTGTGACTACACGTGCACCTGCGTCAACGCCACCCAGGGCTACTACGAGTGCACGGAGCGGTGCACGCGCTACGTCAGCATCCCCGCCGGGTGCGTGCTGGTGAAGGATGTCAGCGACCCGTGCTGCCAGCGGCCCGTGTGTGGCCCTGGACTGGCCTCCACACCTGAGCCCCAGGTGACGGTTTCCCCCACACCTGGCGAGGGCGTCGCGTCCACCGTCTCCCCTCCCACCGTCCCCACCGGTACCACCCTCCGCCCTGCCACCGTCACTCCTTTAGTCCCCAAGGGTGAGTGAGTGTGTGTGTGTGTGTGGCGTGTGTGTGTGTGTGTGTGTGTGTGTGTGTGTGTGTGTGTGTGTTTGCATACGTGAGAGAGAGAGAGAGAAGAAGAAGAAGCAGAGAGAGAGAGACAGAGAGAAAGAGAGAGCCCTTGTTGAGACGTTCGTGTTTTGTTGCAGAGGTGTGTGTGTACAAGAATGAGTACTATACTCAAGATCAGAAGTGGTATGATGGCTGTGACTTTTCCTGTACCTGCGAGAACGCCAAGGAGGGCATTTACAGGTGTATTGAAAGGTAAGCGTGTACACCCAGAGACAGAGATAGATAGATAGATAGATAGATGGAGAGAGAGAGAGAGAGAGAGAGAGAGAGAGAGAGAGAACATCGGTGAATGCATCAACATACTTTCAATTTATAACAAACCATTATAATAAACGAATGAAATGGAGAAAGCAAATAATGAAACAAAACAAAGTTCCTTCAGAGAGAGAGAGAACAGTCAGAGAGCAGTGTTGAGTGGAGAGTTAGTCGAGGGTGAGTGAGATCCGCGAACAGCCTTCTTGACATGATGATCTTTCCATCGCAGGTGCCCACGATACGGAGACCTGCCGCAGGGCTGTCGTCTGGCCGCCGACCCCTCCGATCCCATGTGTTGCCAGATCCCCGTGTGCAACGTGACTCCCTCCCCTACCGACGGCTATCTGACCCCCCCGGTGAAGCCAGGCGTGGTGTCTGGAGGCAGTGTCACCCAGGCCCCTGACCCCTACAAGACCCCCACCCCGGGCCCCGGTGGGGTCACTGTGGAGCCCCCTCGCCGCACCCCCAGCCCCAAACGTAAGATTCTGTACTGCTTTAAAGGTGTTCCGTAAGGCCGGGGAGATGAGGGGTCGGGGGGGGTGGTGGTGGTGAGGATGGTGGTGGGGGGTGTCATTTGTGATCGTCATGTCTTCAAACCCTGTACTTGATTGAATGTTTTGCCCCAACTTACATTCGAATCGGTTAAATCTCTGTCACACCTGATTGTGAAAAGTCATCTTAAAAGCTGGAATTTGTTTTAAGAGTTTGAAAGCGTAGCTCTGATGAGACTGTCTGACACTACACTAACACGCGTGCGTATGTGCATGAAAGACAGACAGACAGACAGAGAGAGAGAGAGAGAGAACGTAAATGTTGTAATGCAAGCCTCACTCTCCAACTACCATGTTTCCCCAAACTCTCCATACAGTTCCCCCCTCCTCTCCAGCCAGTCTTGTTTATTTATTTATTTATTTATCATTTAAATCATGAGAGAAAAAAAATCACGAGAAAAAAAAAACTTTAACAAAAACAAATGACCAGTACCTGTGATGGGACATGGTTTGTCTCCACTGTTTTTTTTTTGTTTAATGTCCCGTCACACATATCGGTGATTGAAGATCTCCACTGTTATTTCGAGCTGTGTTCTGTCATGGGTGGCTGGGTGTAGGGTCCAGCGTGGATAGTCATTTTGCGGGCGTGGCTGTGTGTGGATGGTTGGTTGACAGCACACTGAGTCTGAACTGAAATAAACTTAAAAGAAATGCGCTATACATGATGGTGGTGGTGATGATTATTATTAAACAAAAAATTCTTCCATATTTCTTCTTCTTCTTCTTCTTCTTGTTCCTCTTGTTGCTGTTATTGCTCTTCTTCTTCTTCTTGTTCCTCTTGTTGCTGTTATTGCTCTTCTTCTTCTTCTTGTTCCTCTTGTTGCTGTTATTGCTCTTCTTCTTCTTCTTGTTCCTCTTGTTGCTGTTATTGCTCTTCTTCTTCTTCTTCTTCCTCTTGTTGCTGTTATTGCTCTTCTTCTTCTTCTTGTTCCTCTTGTTGCTGTTATTGCTCTTCTTCTTCTTCTTCTTCCTCTTGTTGCTGTTATTGCTCTTCTTCTTCTTCTTGTTCCTCTTGTTGTTGTTATTGCTCTTCTTCTTCTTCTTGTTCCTCTTGTTGCTGTTATTGCTCTTCTTCTTCTTCTTCTTCCTCTTGTTGCTGTTATTGCTCTTCTTCTTCTTCTTGTTCTCTTGTTGTTGTTATTGCTCTTCTTCTTCTTCTTGTTCCTCTTGTTGTTGTTATTGCTCTTCTTCTTCTTCTTGTTCCTCTTGTTGTTGTTATTGCTCTTCTTCTTCTTCTTGTTCCTCTTGTTGTTGTTATTGCTCTTCTTCTTCTTCTTGTTCCTCTTGTTGTTGTTATTGCTCTTCTTCTTCTTCTTGTTCCTCTTGTTGTTGTTATTGCTCTTCTTCTTCTTCTTGTTCCTCTTGTTGTTGTTATTGCTCTTCTTCTTCTTCTTGTTCCTCTTGTTGTTGTTATTGCTCTTCTTCTTCTTCTTGTTCCTCTTGTTGTTGTTATTGCTCTTCTTCTTCTTCTTCTTCCTCTTGTTGTTGTTGTTGCTCTTCTCCTTCTCGTCGTCCTTGTTGTTTTTCTTCTTCTTATCATCATCATCATCATCACCATCAACATCATCATCATTATCATCATCGTCATCATCATCAGTAGTAGTATTATTAGTAGTAGTATCATTATCATTATTATTATTATTAAACAACCCTCCCCTCCTCCCTGTGTCCGGCACAGAGGTGTGTGTGTACAAGGGCCAGGAGTACACCCAGGGCCAGAGGTGGGCTGACGGCTGTGACTACGACTGCCAGTGTGTGGATGCCTACTCCGGCCGCTACCAGTGCACAGAGAAGTAAGCTGGACTCACCCCCCCCCCCCGCCCCCCCCCCGCCCCCCCCCCCACCCCATTGTCTGTGTCCAGTGTCTGTCCTCACTGAATGAAAGATGAATGTCACGTGCAAGTTTTCACACAAACGTTGATAGATCAATATATTATATTGTATTGTATTGTATTGTATTTCTCTGTTTGTCACAACAGATTTCTCCGTGTGAAATTCGGGCTGCTCTACCCAGGGAGACTGCGTCACTACACTACAGCGCCACCCTTTTTTTTTTTTTTTGCATTTTTTCCTGCGTGCAGATTTATTTGTTTTTCCTATCAAAGTGGATTTTTCTACAGAATTTTGCCAGGAACAACCCTTTTGTTGCCGTGGGTTCTTTTATGTGCGCTAGGTCTAGTGGAGGAGGAGAAAATATCGGCGGCTGAGCCGTGATTCGAACCAGCCCGCTCAGATTCTCTCGCTTCCTTGGCGGACGCGTTACGTCTAGGTCATCACTAGATATGTATGATAAGAATATATATATATAAGAAGTAGTAGTTGTTTTTTCTTCTCTGGAAGGAAAACACACATATAAAAACTCTATTTCCCATCCATAACCCCCTTTATAAAAATGTCAGTTTTTGTTGTCTTTTCCTATACTTGACCCATAGCAAGAAAAAGGTTGTCTCAGGCAAAATTCTGTCGAAAGATAAATATTTATGATAAAGCAAATACGCGTGCAGATAGGACCAGAAAATATGTATGTGGGTGGCGCTACACTATGGCGACGCACTATCCTTGGGGAAAGCAGCCCGAATTTCACATTTAATAATCTGTTTTGACAACAACAACAATAATGATGATACGGTATGATACAATGCAACACAATACAATACACTATTATTTTCTTTTCACCTGTGTTGCCACTGTTCTTTCCTACCCTGTCAGAGTAGTTATTCTCTTGGTACTCCACCTCACCCTCAGAAGTATTCACATGTCTCTTGTTCCTCAGAGCTTTTGCATCAATAAATATTGTTTCCTTATTTCTGTCTTTCCAGTGTACCTCAACTCTTTATCTTTTTACCTTCTGTCAGTAATCTGCAATGTACCTCATTATAATTTAAAATTGTTTTTTTTTTTTCTCAAGGCCTGAGAAAGCGCGTTTGGTTACGCTGCTGGTCAGGCATCTGCATGGCAGATGTCGTGTAGTGCATATGGATTTGTCCGAATGCAGTGACGCCTCCTTGAGCTACTGAAACTGAAACTGTCTTTCCATTGAAATTCCATTTTCAGTTTTTGTCGGTCGAGAAAAAATTTTCAGTCTTTGTGTTTGCTGACAACTGGTTTCAGTCTTTATGTTGTTGACAGTAGGTTTTATTCTTTTAGGTTGCTGAGAATAGATTTTAGTCTTTATGTTGCTGATGATAGATTTCAACTTGTGTGTTGAGAATATATTTCGGCCTATGTGCTAAGAATATTATTTCAATTTATTTCGGTCGTTGTATTGAGAACACATTTGCTAACTTATGTGTAATGAGAGTATTGTTCAAGTTTTGAATTAATAATTTGTGTGTTTGCGCGTGCGCGCACGTGCGTGCGTGCACTGTGTGCGTGCAGGTGTTACAAGTGGCCGGCGATCCCCAGCGGGTGCACGCTGGTGACTGACCCCAACAACCCGTGCTGTCAGATCCCCTACTGCAGCAGCGACATCCCCACCCGCGTGCCGCAGAGCACCGTGTCCCCAGGACTGAAGACCACCACCAGGGAGCCGTTCGTGGGGCCTGATGGCTCCACCCTGGCCCCGCCCACCTTGCAGACCCTTCGCCCCCGTAGAGGTCAGTGCCTCATCTCCCCAACACCACACCCACACCCACACCACCCACACCACGGCCCCAGTGTGGGTGTGTGTGACGGTCAGTCGTGTCCCGACTATGACCAATGTTAGGAACAGCAGAGGAGGCGGTTTATTTAACTGCTGTCCCGACTGTCTGGGCTAGAATTTTGATATTTGTGGAGAGTGTCTTGCCCCCAAGTTACATCATCATTACTCTTTGGCTTGGGACCTTTATAGGACAGTCAGGCGTTAGGAGGTTCCCCAAAGGCCAGCTAGCCCCTCCCCAAGGCTGCAGCACTAGGAAGTAGTGCAGTTTTGCCATCTGGTTTGAGAGTCATAGTCGTTCACAAAAGATCCAGGCGTGAATGACTTCCCATTGCAGTGGAGCAATGTTTAATCATACAGTTCTCACTTTGCTGTCAGCCCATGCACGTCTTTACTGGTCGGTTTTTGTAGTGCTGTTGGTTTAAATAATCTTTAATTATTCAACAATACACATGATTACAGTGCAATGAATGACAAAAGAGCATCAACAAGCTTAAAGCTTATACTGTGCTCACAACGTTGCACTTCAATTTTATCATGACGGCTGATGAACCATATTATGACTTGTATCAAATAACATTCATAAACAGTAAGTAATGAAATAATGAAATAAAACAAATAAACAAACAGTACATAATATAGTAAAATAATGCTAATATCAATATTAACATGAGATTAAATTTATTATCACCAGAGTAATTGGCCTAATAGAAGAAAAACATTAAGAAGAAGAAGAAAATTTAGAAGAATGGTGGGTAAGGTGGTAGGGGAGGGGGAGTGCTGTTAATCGTGTTTTACAGTGAAAGGCGCTACATAAATCTTCATCATCATCAACAGAGGTAGTTCGGCACAAAAAAAAATTTAAGAAGTTTAATCAGCCGAAGTTTAATCAGCCGAACCTTACATATGTAATCCAAAGCAAAAGAAAAAAATCACGTGCGGATCTCCACTTAGCTTGTGGATTCAAAGTTATGCAAATGTTTCCAAAGAAGATTCTTTCTGTCCTTAGTTGAGAACTAAATTCAGAACGTATTTCTCATATCTTCGACTGTTTACCACACGTTTATGACTCATAATAGCTATCTGTATATATAAATGGTTGGTTTTACAAGCCTGTGTATGTGTGTTTATGTGTGTGTGTTTGCGTGCGTGTGTTGGTGCGTGCTAGTGTGTGTGCATATGTGTGTGTGTGTGTGTGTGTGTGTGTGTGTGTGTGTGTGTGTGACCTGTGGTTGATCCAAACACTGTTGCTGTCTGTCTCAGACCGCTGTCTGTACAACGGTGTGCCATACATGACCGGGGAGACGTGGGAGGACGGCTGTGACCTGAAGTGTGTGTGTGAGGACGGAGAGTCCAACGTGTATCGCTGTGACCAGAGGTGGGTACTGTCACACTGCCGCATTCACTCAACTCAAGCTCACACGACAGACAGACTCGCACACAACGTTCGCATTCTGGCTTCACTCTTTCCCAGGATAAACAACATAACGACGTAATAACACTCCTTTCTGATTATTGATAATCAAAGATAACAGTTATGTTCACATTTTCCATTCAGGGATAAATCATATGAAAAGTCCCAATGCCGAAAACGCAAACAGTACCTTCTGTTCTCTTACACTTCCCGTTATAGTTTTTAAATCATAATGATAATTTTCATTTGTTTCTTTTCACGACAGTGTTGTCAGTTGGTGCTTCCCAAACATCTTTCGGTGGGCGATATATCAGCACGTGCATCACGAGCCTTTCTCCAAATATCAAGTTCAAATGAATACAGTAACACAGCCACACCACACAGGAAACCTGACCTTCACAATAAGCACATCATGACAACCAACTTGGTGTCATTAGAGGTACCCACGCAGTCATTGGTGCGGGAAGAACGTAGTTTGAAAAAATAACAAGAAATAAGAATAAAAGGGAAAATCAAAACACCACCTTGTGCTGAAGTTTGCAGCAGCGACATTTTTTGGGGTGTGTGGGTGGGGTGGGGGGGTGAGGGGTGGTGGTTTTATAACTGGCATAATGAGTTATTTTCAAACTCTTCGTTCATAGCGCAAAATAGGCTGCATAGAGGTGTTAAGAGATACACAGCTTAATAATAATGACAGTAACATGAAATTAAAGAATAATGAGGCTAGGAGAGTAATGGATTAATTAACAATAAAGAGAGGCAACTCTCTCCATGTAAAAGGGACACAATTGTACATGAAGAGAGTTACCACTCTCCGTTGTTGACAGTAACATGGCTTATGTGTGCATCATGGTTTGCATGATTACAGAACATTATGACATTTTTTCCAAAAATGTTATTTTTATTATGTCATTTAAAACGTTATATTATCACCAGCACGATTTGTGTTGTATATTAATGCACTTGTTAAAATGACAGTATGATACGCTTTTACACAAACACACTATAGGTCAGTTTAAAACCCTGACAACTCGTCTCATACTTCAAACAAGAAAATATCCATTTTGTAGACATCAGATATCCATTGCATTAATGGGTTTGAGGTTGATGCTTCCTGATTTAAAAAAAGAAACACACACGAAAAGAAGACAGTAAAATCCTGTGCATGCATATTTAAACATGACTTTTACAACTGCAGTGTTGCTTCTGGGCAGAAGCACTGAGAATGATGTCTGACGGATGTTGTACAGTGTGTGGTGATGTGTGTATTTCAACATGTGTTAGTGTTTGGTTGGATGTCTGTGCAGGTCATATAGTACTTTTTTTCCGTTCTTGTGTTTAAATGCACGTCTTTACTCGTCAGTTTTTGTAGTGCTGTTAAACGTGTTTTACAGTGAAAGGCGCAGTATAAATCTTCATTGTCATAATCAACATCATCAGAGGTAGCTCGGCAAAACAAACCCTTACATATGTAATCCAAAGCCAAAGAAAAAAAATGGACTGTTGTTAGACCACCTTTGTGGCTTGCCTCTCAAACTTGGTTCCGCTACTGTGAAGTCTGTTCAGTTTGTTTTAAAAGTTGCATCATGTAGAAGTTATCTCGTGTATCTTCTTGAATCACGTGCAGATCTTCACTTACAAGCATGGACTGCTGTTTTCAGACAACCTTTGTGGCTTACCTCTCCAACTCTGTCTCTTGGCTCCACTGTGAAGTCTGTTCTGTGAAGTCTGTTCCACTGTGAAGTCTGTTCTGTGAAGTCTGTTCCACTGTGAAGTCTGTTCTGTGAAGTCTGTTCTGTGAAGTCTGTCCACTATGAGGTCTGTTCCACTGTGAAGTCTGTTCCACTGTGTGGTCTGTTCTGTGAAGTCTGTTCCACTGTGAAGTCTGTTCCACTGTGTGGTCTGTTCTGTGAAGTCTGTTCCATGTGAAGTCTGTTCCACTGTGTGGTCTGTTCTGTGAAGTCTGTTCCACTGTGAAGTCTGTTCCACTGTGAAGTCTGTTCCACTGTGTGGTCTGTTCTGTGAAGTCTGTTCCACTGTGAAGTCTGTTCTGTGAAGTCTGTTCCACTGTGAAGTCTGTTCTGTGAAGTCTGTTCCACTGTGAAGTCTGTTCCACTGTGCAGTCTGTTCAGACTGTCGTTCATTGATTGATTGATATGGATACTTATATAGCGCCTATCCTCGGTCGGAGACCAAGCTCTAAGCGCTTTAGAAACACGGGGTCATTTACTCAACAGGCTGCCTAATGCCTCAACAGGCTGTCTACTGGATAGAGCCGACTGACTGCTGCCATTGGGCGCTCATCATTCGTTTCCCGTGTCGTTCACACTCAGACAAACATGTAACATTTTACGTGTATGACCGTTTTTGTTTATTTACTCCGTACTCCGTTTTCGGGGGTGTGCATGCTGAGTATGTTCTTGTTTCCATAACCCACCGAACGCTGACATGGACTACAGGATCTTTAACGTGCGTATTTGATCTTCTGAGTGCGTATACACACGAACGGGGTTCAGGCACTAGCAGGTCTGCACATATGTTGACCTGGGAGATCGGAAAAATCTCCACCCTTTACCCACCAGGCGACACCGAGATTCGAACCCCGGACCCTCAGATTGAAAGTCCAAAGCTTTAACCATTCGGCTATTGCGCCCGTTCGTGGACAGTTAACGTTGCATCTAGTAATCGTGTATC
>NC_134884.1:23221054-23241054 GCF_041734735.1 Babylonia areolata
GTTTGTTGACTCACTTGTGTAAACGAAGTGAGTCTATGTTTTAACTCGGTGTTCGGTTGTCTGTGTGTGTGTGTGTGTGTGTCTGTGTGTCCGTGGTAAACTTTAACATTGACATTTTCTCTGCAAATACTTTGTCAGTTGACACCAAATTTGGCATAAAAATAGGAAAAATTCAGTTCTTTCCAGTCATCTTGTTTAAAACAATATTGCACATCTGGGATGGGCACAAAAAAATAATAAAAGAAGCCTAATTATATGCAAATTGCATTTACTGTTATATTTATATTTTCTGTATTCTCTAAACTTGGCACTTTGACCTCTTATTCTGACACAACAACAAGAGGAGTCATTATTATCATTTTTTGTTCAAACAGGAACTTCTTTTGCTAAGCATGGAATTTTTATTTATTTTGCAAACGTTTTGGTGCAGATAGTAAAAAAGGGAAATTACTCTGTAATTAATGCTAGGGGACTTAATTTATCACAAGTGAGTCTTGAAGGCCTTGCCTCTCTTGTTTTCTTTGTGACGGGACGTGAAACAAGGAATGTGAAAATGAGTTCTTTATCAAAATGTCTACAGTTACCAGCACGTGTGACGGGACATTATTTATCTCCAATGTTAATTTGAGCTGTGTTCTGTTTATGGGTGGGTTAGTGTGTGGATAGTCATTTTCGAGCGTGGCTGAGTGTGGATACATTCTTTGAATGACTGAATCAATGACACAATGAATGAATGATTATACATTTGGCCATGATCATACACGCACGCACGCACAGACACACACACACACACACACACACACACACACACACACACACACAGAGATCATGAGTTTCGGGGAAGTGTTTATGAGCAATTTATAAACAGTACATCGGGAGTTTGGGGGGAAGTGTTATAAGCTATTTATAAGCAATCGGCGAAAGGTAACAAGGACTTTTGCATTTCACCGCATTCGTTCAAGTCATTTTATCCTTCGTGAGTGTTATTTCCACGGGTAATGTGGAAGTCCTGTCTCTGCAGGTGCGTCTACATTTCACGAGCGTAACTACCACAGGTAATGTGGGGGTTCCTGTCATTGCAGGTGCAAAACCTACGCGAACGTGCCTCCATCGTGCCAGCTGGTGGCCAGCCCAGACGACCCTCTGTGCTGTATGGTGCCCCAGTGTCTGCCCACCCCTGGCCCCAGCGGCTACCCCACAGCCGGGCCCAACGCCACCCCTACCCAGACCGTGTACACCAACCCGACCGGGGTGATCACCGGCATTGCTCCCACCCCGACACCCCGCCCTGGATACCCCACCCCTGGGTTCAGAAGTGAGTGAACGTGTACACAGATGTGGCAGCATTCTTCTTTCGTCGTCGTCATCATCTGTCTTCTTCATCTTCATCTTCCTGTTCTTCTTCTTCTTTGATGATGATGATGATGATGACGATGATGTTGTGTTGTTGTTCTTCTTCTTCCTCTTCCTGTTCTTCTTCTTATTGTTGTTGTTCTTTTTCTTCTTTGTTTTTGTTTTTGTTGTCTTGTATTCTATTGTATTGTATTATCTATTACTCTTTTCGTCACATCTCTCCCCGGGGAGAGCGCATCGCTACACTGAGAGCGCCACCCAACTTTTCTTTCAGCCTGCAATTTTATTTGCTTTCGTATCGAAGTGGATTTCTCAACAGAACTTTGACAGGGACAACCTTTTTGTCACCGTGTGTTCTTTAACGTGTGCTAAGTGCATGCTGCACACGGGATCTCGGTTTATCGTCTCATCCGAATGGCTAGCGTCCAGACCACCGTTCAAGGTCTAGTGGAGGGAGGAGAAAATACTGGCGACTGTGCGATTCGAACCAGTGCGCTCATATTCTCTCGCTCCCTAGGCGGACGCGTTACCACTAGGCCACCATTCCACTTCTTCTTGAAGACCACTGGGCTCCATTGATGACCTGAGAACTAGTTCTTTCCATTTCTCCCTCTTCCTCCCTGGCTTGAAGACTACAATGTACACAGTGATGTCAAGATGATGACAGATGCCACAATACAAGGCGACAATATAATTTAATGTCGGTGCTGTGATGGCACTACACTACACTACAATACAGTACAATAGAGTTCAGTACTGCAATGCAATGCAATGCAATGCGATACGATACGATACGATACGATACGATACGATAACATACCACACAGTTTCAGTTTTCAGTCTCAGGTTTTCAAGAAAGTGCCACTGCATTCAGAAAAATCCATATACGCTACACCACATCTGCTTGGCAGATGCCCGGCAGCAGCATATCCCAGCGCACTTGGTAAGGCCTTGAGTGCGTGTATGTATATTTGTGTACCTATCAAAGTGGACTTTTTCTACAGAATTTTGCCAAGGACAACACTTTTTTGCCTTGGGTTTTTATTCAGTGCGCCAAGTGCGTGCTGCACACGGGACCTGGGTTTTTCGTCTCATCCAAGTGACTAGACGCTCATTTTGATTTTCCAGTCAAACTTGGGAGAAGGGGCGAGAGCGGGGCAAATGGAACCCACACCTCACAGACACTGTGTTGGGAGATAGAATAGCGCTTCATCCATTCTGACACTTTCCATCAATACTTCCTCTTCCTCTTCTTCTTCGTTCGTGGGCTGCAACCTCCACGTTCACTCGTACACGAGTGGGATTTTATGTGTATGACCGTTTTTACCCCGCCATGTAAGCAGCCATACTCCGTTTTCGGGGGTCCAACAATACAATAGAAGCGATGGGTGCTGTGGTTGCAGACGCCTGTGTGTACAACGGAAAGGAGTACAAAGAGGGACAGCAGTGGCAGGACGGCTGCGACTACGACTGTGTGTGTCTGAACGAAACCACAGGCCTCTACAAGTGTACAGAGAGGTGAGTGAAGGTCACCTGACGGGGGGGGGCCGGGGGGGGGGGTGTCACCTGACAGGTGTGAGTGAGTTTCACCTGACGGGGGTGTGTGTGTGCGTGTGTGTCACCTGACAGGTGTGTGTGAGTGTCACCTGACAGGTGTGTGTGAGTGTCACCTGACGGGTATGAGTGAGTGTCACCTGACGGGTATGTGTGTGTGTGTGTGTGTGTGTCACCTGGCAGGTATGTGTGTGTGGGTGGTGGTGGTGGTGATGGTGGTAGTGTCATTAACTACACATAATAAACAGATATTCATGTGCTCGTCATTTTCTTAAATTTGTGTCTTATTTATCTTCAAGAGCGAGTGTCACCTGACAGGCGTGTGTGTATGTGTGTGTTGGGGGGGGGGAGGTGGGTGGTGGTGGTGGTAGTGTTATATAGTCCAACATGCTCCTAAACTCCATACAAACAGATGTTCATGTGCTCGACATTTTCTTAGAAAGAAATTGTGTCTTATTTATGCTCGTCATTTGCTGTATATAGTGTCTTACTTATGCTCGTTTTTTTCTTTAAATAGAATGCGTCTTATTTATGTTTAACCCCCTTCGAATGGGGTGGCTACTGCCTTTCTTGAAGAAAACATTGATATCGTCATTATCTCCCCCTCCCCTTCTATACGCACCCGCTGTTAGTAGGTCCCCGCTGTTTTCTTTAAATTGTGTCTTACTTATGTTTACCCCCCTCGAATGGGGGAGTGGAGGGTGGGGAGGGGTGTGTGGGTGGGGGGAGGGGGGATACAGTCTTTCTTGGAAAAAAAAACCCAATTGATATCGTTATCTCCACCACCACCACCACCACCCGCTTCTATACCCCCACCCCCACCCCACCCGCTGTTGGCAGGTGCCCGACCTACGCCCTGGTGCCCAGCCAGTGCCAGCTGGTGCCAGACCCGCTGGACTTCTGCTGCAAGCAGCTCAAGTGCGACTTCACCCAGTCCACGCCCAACCCCTTCTCCCCGACCCCCGCGCCCACCCGTATCCCCGACCCCAACCTGCACACCACCTCGGCTCCCAGCACCGTGTCCGCCACACCCGGGGTGGGCGTTCCCACCCCCAGCTTCAGGCCGCCCACACTGGCCCCGCAGTTCGGTGAGTTAGCTGGATTCACATTTTCCCCGAAGACGGAGTGTGGCTGCTGCCTAGTAGTAGTAGTAGTAGTAGTAATAGTGGTGGTGGTGGTGGATGGGATTCTCGTTTGTTTGCTTGTTTCTTTTTGGCGGGCACATTGGAAATATGTTGGGATGTTTTTTGTGTCAGAAATTATCTTCGAAAACGGAGTGTGGCTGCCTAAGCAGCTAGGTGGTAGTGGTGGGAAGGGGATTGGCGTTAAAAAAATAACACAATCGTAAACATGAAGAACCACTCGTATACATCTTTCTTTTTTTCTTCTTTTCTGTTTTTTCATTCTTACTACAATAAATTATTTTCATTATGTTGGTGTTTTTTTGTTTTTTGTTTGGTTTTTTTTTTGGTTCACTCTGACTGATTGCTTGATGGTGCTTTTGTTTATTTGTTGTTGGTGTTATGATTATTCTCAAAATGATTTTTTTAATGCAAATTGTAGTAGCTTTTTATTTTATGTGTATTCAAAGTCTAAAATCAACATGTGTGAGCACATATTACATTCATGAAGAAGGACGTGGAAATTTTAGCTCGCGATTACAGTAGTAGTAGTAGTAGTAGTAGTAGTAGTAGTAATACTACTACTACTACTACTAGTGGTTTGGATTGGATGGAATCCCATCACCTTAGATTCATTTAGTGTATAATGATAATGATATACATGAGTTTCAAGAACGTCAAACATGTTATTAATTTTTTTTATCTATTCATTTTAATGATTGCGCTCGCATTTGTGTGTGTGTGTGTGTGTGTGTGTGTGTGTGTGTGTGTGTGTGTGTGTGTGTGTGTGTGTGTGTGTGTGTGTGTGTGTGTGTGCACAGCATTCTGTGTGTACAACGGGGTGGCGTACCGCCAGGGGGAGACGTGGAACATCGGGTGTGAGCAGGTGTGCACCTGTTACGACAGCACACGGAACTACTACACCTGCTCCGACAGGTGAGTCAGGCTGTTGCTGTTGTGTGGTTGCTTTCGCTTGTCAAGAGAGAGAGAGAGAGAGAGTAGAAAAACTAAAATTGCAAATACATGCGCTAGCACATTCGCACACACCAATCTTCAGTCACCGATGTGATGGGACATTAAACAAAATTAACACACACTCAAACACACACACACACACACACACACACACACACACACACACACACACACACACACACACACACACACACACAACTATCGCGTTTGTTTTTTTGTCTAATTTGTATATTTTTCTTTTATGTTTTAATGATTTACACAAACAACTGGTAGGCTTTCAAAGCTTTAACAGCACGTTTCGCAAAACCATGGAAAGGTCAAGCATCTTATTATTAAAGTTTTTCCCCCAACATCCGACGTGATGTTGCTGCGTATGGATGAGTGACACCCTCGCGGTTTGACACCTTCTTGAAAACGAAATTCTCCCATCCCACCCCAGGTGCCCCAGCTACCCGGACCTACCCGGAAGCTGCGACATGCGGGTGGACCCGGACGACTCGTGCTGCAAGGTGCCGGAGTGCTACGTCAGCCCCACCCCAGGTCCCAACGCCACCCCTGGTCAGGTTCCCGGCCAGACCACGGCCGCTCCCCAGCCCCTGCCCACCGGGGTGCCCGGCGTCATCACCAGGAAACCCAACCCGGGTGAGTGGGAGTCGTGTCCCTTTGTTTCTGTCAGTGGGAGTCGTGTCCCTTTGTTTCTGTCAGTGGGAGTCGTGTCCCTTTGTTTCTGTCAGTGGAGTGGGAGTCGTGTCCCTTCGTTTCTGTCAGTGGGAGTCGTGTCCCTTTGTTTCTGTCAGTGGGAGTCGTGTCCCTTCGTTTCTGTCAGTGGGAGTCGTGTCCCTTCGTTTCTGTCAGTGGGAGTCGTGTCCCTTCGTTTCTGTCAGTGGGAGTCGTGTCCCTTTGTTTCTGTCAGTGGGAGGCGTGTCCCTTTGTTTCTGTCAGTTTTACTGGTTTGTGTGTGGCGGTTGGTTGGGAGTGGGGGTAGGGGGGGGGTCCTCCAACCTCCTATGTATTTCCAATTTTTAAAGTACTCAGTTTAATCCGATACAAACTATACCACAGAATGATAAGTAAGCTTATCCTGTTTTTTGGGGGTGTTTATTGATAGTTAGTTGCTGTTTTCCTGGTGCTTCACTGGTGTGTTAGCGATAACCCAGACCAGCGCGTTGGGTGTATGTGAAGGTCAGACTTCTGCTCTTGTTCACCCTTCGTTCCCAAAGCAGATACGGTGCAGGTATAAGAATCAGTCCGCGCGCTTTGACACGTCTTGAAACATGCTGAATCTCTTTAGTTTTAACCCCATGTTCTGGTTTTGGTTTGTGTGTGTGTGTGTGTGTGTGTGTGTGTGTGTGCAGGCCAGCCGGGCTGTGAGCAGAACGGGGTGAGGTACCAGCCAGGAGACACGTGGAAGGAGGGGTGTCAGTACGTCTGTGAGTGTCTGGACAGCTCGGGACTGACCAAGTGCACAGAAAGGTAGGTGTGTGTGTGTGGGTGTGTGGGTGAGTGAGTGTGTGTGTGTGTGTGTGTGTGTGTGTGAGTGTGTGTGTGTGTGTGTGAGAGAGAGAGTAAGTGAGTGTGTGTGTGCGTGTGTTTGTGTGGCGTGTACGGTTGTGTGTGTGAGTGTGTTTGTGTAGGGAGAGGGGTTATTGACAGCTCCGCGAAGGAAGCTTGTTTGTTGTTTGTTTGCTTGTCTGTTGCGAATATTGCTGATTCATTTCTTTTTCTTTTTAAGTCGTAAGTACACATGTACTGTTTCTTTCGTTTGTTGTCATCCTCCCTCCTATTGTAGTTTATCGTGAGCCCTGTCCCTGTCCTATCCTGCTTTGCCTTGTCTTGTCTTGTCTTGTTTGGTCCTGCCCTGTCTTGTTTAGTCTTGTCTTGTCCTGCTCTGTCCTGCATGTGTCCCGCCCTACCCTGTCCTATCTTGTCTTGTCTTGTCTTGTCCTGTCTTGCCCTGCCCTGCCCTGCCCTGCCCTGCTGTATCCTGTCCTGTCTTGTCTTGTCTTGTCTCTTTTTGTCTGTCTTGTCTTGTCTTGTCCTGTCTTGCCCTGTCCTGTCCTGTTTTGCCTTGTCTTGCCTTGTCTTGTCTTGTACTGTCCTGTCTTGTTTAGTCTTGTCTTGCCCTGCCCTGTTTTGTCCTGTCCTGCATGTCCTGCTCTACCCTGTCCTATCTAGTCTTGTCTTGTATTGTCTTGTCCTGTCTTTCCCTGCCCTGCCTTGCCCTGTCCTGTCCTGTTCTGCTTTGCCTTGTCTTGTCTTGTCCTGTCCTGCCCTGCCCTGTCCTGCCTTGTCTTGTCTTGTCTTGTCTTGTCTTTCCCTGCCCTGCCCTGTCTTTTCAAAGCACCGAGTTTTCCGGGTAGAACCTGAAACGACGTGACCCCACGCCCCTTGACGTGTTGACAGGTGCGTCCCCTACCCGAGCGTACCCGACTACTGTGTGATGACACCCGACCCTGCCGACTCGTGCTGCATGGTGCCCTCGTGCGTCACGTCGGCACCCACCCCCCTCACCACCCTCACCCTCACCCCGGGTGGGGCTTCCACCGTCACGCCCCCCTCCCTCCTCACCGGCAGTCCCCAGCCCACGACGCCTGCTTACCCCATGCCCAAAGGTGGGAGGACTCAGACCTCAGAACGCTTTGTCTGTGTATTCATTCATGTATCTGAAAAAAAATTCACTAAGTATTTTTTTCCCTGATTACCTGATACATTGGACACACTGACCAGAAAATGGTGTTCGTCTTCTACAGCCTTGCAGAAAGGGCAGGAGTTTTTTTTTCTGTGTATCTCTTGTACAGGTTTAGATCACTTGTAATGTCTAAAATGTGCTTTTCTGGTTGCAAGAATGACTTAAAACAGCGATAAGAAGAATATCTATCACTCTCAAGAGAGTGAGACAGACAGACAGACAGACAGAGACACAGAGAGAGGATGATGGTGGGGTTGGGTGAGAGAACTAGACGCTGAAATGTTAAATGTCATTGGTTGTATGGCTATAACGGCGTGCATAAGGTTTGCAGACAAGAAGAATAGTGGTGAAAACAGTGAAAGGAAAACAGAAATTTAAAGAAACATATATGCAGATTAAGGGTAAAAAACAAACAAACAAAAACCACGAACCCTCGACCAGTCACTTTTTCAAAGTTCGTGAAATAAGAAACCTTCTTTTTGGGGGGATGGAGTGGGGGGGAGCGAGGGGGCGTAGGTTTTTGTCTTTCTGTCTACCAAATGCAGCTGTTAACGTTATTTTTCTTCAATTGAAGAGTATATGCTTTTGCAATACTATTCCGCAAGATAAATTATTGTATCGTCATTATAATTGATTTTTATTTTTTTTTTTTTTTTTTTTTTTTGTACGCTTATAGTTGACTTCATCAAGTTTTTGCGCCTTATACATATTATTAGTAGTAGTAGTAGTAGTTCTTTTTTATGTATTTATTATTTATTTACTTTTTTTTCTCTCAAGGCCTGACTAAGCGCATTGGGTTACGCTGCTGGTTAGGCATCTGCTTGGCAGATGTGGTGTAGCGTATATGGATTTGTCCGAACGCAGTGACGCCTCCTTGAGCTACTGAAACTGAAACTGAAACCATAATTGATTTTAGCAGAGAGCTGTGATGGTGTTTTGAAGTAACGTCCATGCAGTAATGTGAATTGGAGTGAGGGGATGACGGGCGCAATAGCCGAGAGGTTAAAGCGTTGGACTTTCAATCTGAGGGTCCCGGGTTCGAATCACGGTGACGGCGCCTGGTGGGTGAAGGGTGGAGATTTTTACGATCTCCCAGGTCAACATATGTGCAGACCTGCTAGTGCCTGAACCCCTTCGTGTGTATATGCAAGCAGAAGATCAAATACGCACGTTCAAGATCCTGTAGTCCATGTCAGCATTCGGTGGGCTATGGAGACAAGAACATACCCAGCATGCACACCCCCGAAAGCGGAGTATGGCTGCCTACATGACGGGGTAAAAACGGTCAAACACGTAAAAGCCTACTCGTATACATACGAGTGAACGTGGGAGTTGCAGCCCACGAAAGAAGAAGAAGAAGTGAGGGGAAACAGACAAACGAACGAACGAAATGAGGCACCTGTGACAGCCGTGGTGTGTGTACGTGTCTGTGCTGTCCCCCAGAGGTGTGTGTGTACAAAGGAGCGTCCTACACAGAGGGCCAGCAGTGGTATGATGGTTGCGACCTGAGCTGCGTGTGTGAAGATGGCCGCACGGGATTCTACAGGTGTTCCCAAAGGTAAGGGCTTCACCGTTGCTTTTAGAATCTACCTTTCTTTCTCTTTTTTTTTTTTTTTTTTTTTTTTTTTTTTTTGCTGCCCCATCGCCTGCACCCTTTCAGTGGCATTACTCCCACGCCGCTCATTCAGATTCCCCCATACACGGCCACACCCGGGTTCGTCCGTCACAGTTCCAGCGTCGGCAGTCCGCAGGGAACCATCGATGTTAGGTCGCCAGGAAGCCACACACCAGAGGAGACCCTGCAAAGCTGCTGAGTCACTTCGGTGGTGTTCAGTGGTGCCTGTTCTGATTTAACGTACTTAGGACACCACCTACTAACGACAATAATGGCTTAGTCGCGGAGCCAGACTGAGTGAGCGTCCCTCCCAGAGTAGAGTCCGCCATCACGTCCTTCAAACAACAGCCCCCCATGAATCTGCTGACACTGAAGACATTGACAGGACACACCCCAAGCACGGAAGTGGAGGGGTATCGAAACTGAGATCACCATGAGAGCAGGGCATGAAAGGCCACAGACTTTGAGACTGTTTTGTTTATTTTGACGATAATGAAGGAGGAGGAAGATGACGATGACGATGTTGCTATGCAGGTCCATTTTTGGTTTTGGACTGCGTGATAAGGCTTTAACCAGGCCCGAGAGATACAGACACTTGCAGTTTTGGTCAGGTAATTAGAGCAACACACCCAAAGACGCATCATTGAAGTGGATGACACTCGACTGTGTGGTCCCAGTCTCCCCATTTAAGCCCACAGCACACTCAGCTCTTGGTAGGAGCCGGCCACGGGCCGAAAAACCTACTACCTTTCTTCTTCTTCTTCTTCTGCTGCTGCTGCTGCTGCTGCTCCTTCTCCTTATTTTGTCTTCGTCTTGTTGTAGTTATTACGATATGTCATATGACCTTACCTATAATATTATTGATATCAATCATCATCATAATCACCCTCATCCACATTATCTATCAGTAATGATATCATTATCATGATATATATTGTGTGTGACACTGCAAAAATATTTGATAAATAGTAGTAATAGTGGTAGCAGCAGTTGTAGTAGTAGTGATGATGATGATAATAATAATAATAATAGTGATGATAATAACAATGATAATAACAATGATAATTATAATCATTATTATCATATTCTTAATGATAGTGATAATGATATCAACAACAATATCAATGATGATGATGATGACGTTGACGACGACAATGATAATAATAACAATGAAATAACAAGAATACCAATTAAAGTGTTTCACGCTGCCCCATGCTGGCCAACAGGTGCCCCACCTACACCGATGTGGCCGAGGGCTGCAGGTTCGTGCCCGACGCGCGTGACCCCGCGTGCTGCGTGATGCCGGACTGCGGGGCACCCGGCCTCGTCAACGTCACCGGCAACGTGGGCGTCATCACCGGCAACGGCCGCACCCCCACCCCCACCCCTCCCCAGCAGACGCTTAGCCCCCGTCCCGGCTCCACCCCCGTGCCCGGCACCTTCCTCACCCCCCAGCCTGGTGCCGGTGAGTTCTGTGGTGCTGGTGCTGGTGGTGTGGTTGTCGTGGTGCTGGTGTTGGTGGTGGTGTGGTTGTCGTGGTGCTGGTGTTGGTGGTGGTGTGGTTGTCGTGGTGGTTGTGTGGTGTTGTGGTTGTCGTGGTGGTTGTGTGGTGTTGGTGGTGGTGTGGTTGTTGTGGTGTTTGTGGTGGTGTGGTTGTCGTGGTGGTTGTGTGTTGTTGTGTTGGTGTGGTTGTGGTGATTGTGTGTTGTTGTGGTGGTCGTGTGTTGTGTTGGTGTGGTTGTCGTGGTGGTTGTGTGGTGTTGTGGTGGTGTGGTTGCCGTGGTGGTTGTGTGTTGTTGTGGTGGTGTGGTTGCCGTGGTGGTTGCGTGTTGTTGTGGTTGTTGTGTGTTGTTGTGTTGGTTGTGTGTTTGTGGTTGTGGTGGTTGTGTGTTTGTGGTTGTGGTGGTTGTGTGTTGTTGTGTTGGTTGTGTGTTGTTGTGGTGGTTGTGTGTTGTTGTGTTGGTTGTGTGTTGTTGTGGTGGTGTGGTTGTTGTGGTGGTTGTGTGTTGTTGTGTTGGTTGTGTGTTGTTGTGGTGGTGTGGTTGTTGTGGTGGTTGTGTGTTGTTGTGGTGGTTGTGTGGTTGTGGTGGTTGTGTGTGTTTGTGGTGGTGGTGTGGTTGTCGTGACGCTGGTGTTGGTGGTGGTGTGGTTGTGGTGGTGGTGGTGGTGTGGTTATCGTGGTGGTTGTGTGTTGTTGTGTTGGTGTGGTTGTCGTGGTGGCTGTGTGGTGTTGGTGGTGGTGTGGTTGTGGTGATTGTGTGTTGTTGTGGTGGTCGTGTGTTGTTGTGTTGGTGTGGTTGTCGTGGTGGTTGTGTGGTGTTGTGGTGGTTGTGTGTTGTTGTGGTGGTTGTGTGTTGTTGTGTTGGTGTGGTTGTCGTGGTGGTTGTGTGGTGCCGTGGTGGTTGTGTGTTGTTGTGGTTGTTGTGTGTTGTTTTGGTGGTTGTGTGTTGTTGTGGTGGTTGTGTGTGGTTGTGGTGGTTGTGTGTTGTTGTGGTGGTGTGGTTGTGGTGGTTGTGTGTTGTTGTGTTGGTTGTGTGTTGTTGTGGTGGTGTGTGTTGTTGTGGTGTTGTGGTTGTCGTGGTGGCGTGTTGTTGTGGTGGTTGTGTGTTGTTGTGGTGTCGTGGTGGCGTGTTATTGTGGTGGCGTGTTGTGGTGGTGGTGTGGTTGTTGTGTGTGGTTATTAAATTAACTGTGTGTTGTTGTGGTGGTGGTGTTATCGCGGTGTGTGTATTGTTGTAGTGGAAGGAGGTGATTGTGGTGGATGGAGGAGAGAGTGGGGAGATGTGGCGAGATGATAGTGAAGTGGAAATGACTCCCTCTGGGCAGTGAAGACTGAATGGTGATGACAGACACTCACACACTTATTTTGCTGTATATTTTTCTTCTTCTTGTTACAGTTTGTCTTGTCGTTCCCGGTCTCGTTGATGTCCCTCTTCGTGGTTTCATGGTTTATTTTGTTCTTGTTCTTGCTTTTGTTGTTGTTCTTATTGACTTTGCGCGTTAATGCCTGATCACCGTGTGGTTTTTGCAGAGGTGTGTCGGTACAACGGGCGTGTGTACACTCAGGGTCAGAAGTGGCAGGATGGATGCACGTACAACTGTGAATGTGTGAACGCTTCTACCGGAGAGTACCGATGCACTGACAGGTGAGCCTGATGTTCAGGAATCGAATCAAATCAAATCAAATCAACTTGCTTAAAGCACAGCCAGCCCTCCTCTGTGGGGCCATTTCGGGGCTGAGTACCCGTCAGTTCTTTTAAAACCAGTGGAACAGAACGCAAAAGAATGTTAAAAATAACTGACAGCGTTAGAAAGACCACTTCATCCACGTCTGTCTCACTCATTCCACGAAGAAACGTGAGTCCGGTCAGAATATTGGGTGAAGTGGAATTTTGTTCAATGTCCCGTCACACATGCTGGTGATTGTAGACATTTTTATTTTGTTAAAGTTTTTATTTTCACATTTGAATGTTATTGTTTCAATGGGCGGGGATGAATGAAATATTGAAAAGAATAATATACTGAAAATAAAGTGAAATGGCAATTTGCCCATGTATGTTTCAATCTACGTAAAATTCAAATCAAGTTTGAAATACTGAGTTCCCTCAAGATATGAACTGATGCTTAGAAGAAGAAGATGATGATGATGAAGATGCTGATCATGATGGTGATGAAGAGGAAAACAAGTCGATGATTTGGAAGAGATTGTAGATTGTTGGATGATGGGCTACTAGTATTTGTAGGCCACGATGATGATGATGATGATGATGATGATGATGGAGCAGTGGCTAAGTGGTGATACGCGTTTTAGGAAGTGAGTGCCCAAGGGTTCGAGTACCGTACGAGGACTGAGAGCTTTGATCCCCTGTCCACGAGACTGAGTGGTCTTGGTGCTAATCTTTCCCATGAGACAACAAACCAAGGTCCCGTTTGCAGCATGCACTTGGTCCATGTAAAAGAATCCATGGCATCAAAAGGATTGCAAAATCGTGTAGGAAAATCCCCACTTTGATGCAGAAACAGAATAAACGTGAAAACAGAAAACGAAGGTGGTACTGTACTGTGGCAACGCGTGGACAGCAGCCCGAATTTCATTCAGATAGATCTGATTTTACAAAAATACAAAATAGCACTATACGATACGAGACGATAGGATGCGATTCGATACGATACGCCACGATACGATACGATGCCATACGATACGATACGATCTGATACCATACGATACGACACAATACGATATGATACCATACCATACGACACGACACGATATGATACCATACTACACGACACGACACGATATGATACCATACGATACGACACAATACGATATGATACCATACGATACGACACGATACGATATGATGCCATACGATACGATATGATACTAGCGATACCATGCGATACGACACGATTCGATACGATATGATGCCATGCGATACGATACGATATGGTACCATACAATACGACACGATACGACACGACACGACACAGTACGATGCGATACCATACAATACGATGTGATACGACACTACGCGATACAGTACGATACGATACGATAGGTGAACACAAGACAGCACAACGCCCTGTCTCCAGGTGTCTGCAGTACCCCCAGAGCGTGGTGTCCTTCTGCACCATGGTGCCTGATGACACCGACCCCTGCTGCATGGTACCCGACTGCGACCACACCCCCACCCCGCCCTCCGGCGTCACACCCGTGTCGGGGTCCACCCTGTCCCCACCCCTTTCCAACGCCACCACCCTGTCCCCAGGCCTGGCCAGCACCCCCTTCCCCACCCTGCACCCCACTCTGACTCCCGACATGGGTGAGTATATGATAGTCAGCCGTATCCGACTGTGACCATCAGAACAGCAGAGGAGCTAATTGCTGCTGTCCCAACTGTCTGGGCTTGAATCTTATTATAGTGGAGAGTACACGCCGACATGGCTATACACACCGCACAGTATATGATAGTCAGCCGTGTCCGACTATGACCATCAGAACAGCATAGGAGCCGAATACTGTCCTGACTATCTCTGGGCTATCATTTGATTACAGTGGAGAGTGTCTTGCCCCAGTTACATCCCCACTCTCTCGGCCAAGAGGACAATCGGCGTTGGCATGGTCCCCAAAGGCCAACTAGCCCCCAAAGCTGCAACACTAAGAGCCAAGGCGATCTTGTCTCCTAGTTTGAGAGTCATTGTCCTTCACAAAAGATTAAATTTTAAGTGAATTCCCTTTTTGATTGCAGGGGAGAAACTGTTGATCATACAGCTCTCACTTTGCTGTTGGCCCAACTGTAGGCTTGTGTCAATCTCTGAATTAGGCCCTGTGTTAGGCCACACAGCGTTGTCTTAAAAATATCTTTCTTTTTTTTTTTCAATGTGATAAGTCCGGAATTGGTATGGTTTATTTTATTTTTATTTATTTTTATTTATTTTTTAGGGTTTTGTTTTCATTAACCATGCAGCGTGATTAACACTAATATCTTAAAAGGAAGCGGGTCGAAATATACTTCCTGTTGAGGTAAGGAGTCGAACTGAATATCATTGTTTCAATCGTGTAAAAGCTTACACAGATGGATCTGTACTGGAGTCATGTAAAAGTGGAGCAGTGTTCGTAGTCCCTGATCTGAAAGTGTAAAAAAAAAAATTCTGCTAATGGAAAAGGCTTTTCCATGTACACATCAGAATTATTCGCTATTCTCAAGGCCGTTAATTATTTGACTGCTATTGTTAATCTTGTTGTATATAACAACGCAGTGTGTCTTTTTTAAACTGGCAATTTTTGGTTTGGTATACATGGTATTATGTACAGTGTGTGTTGTGTGTGTGTGTGTGCGTGTGCGTGTATTTATTTGTTTGTGTGTGTGTTGTGTGGTGTTGTGTGTGCACAAAGGCCAGTATATCTGCTATTATACAATCATAATGTGTGTGTTGTGCAGAGTTCTGTGTGTACAAAGGCCAGTATAATCTGCTATTATATGATTATAGTGTGTGTGTTGTGCAGAGTTCTATGTGTACAAAGGACAGTATATCTGCTGTTATATAATTATAATGTGTGTGTTGTGCAGAGTTCTGTGTGTACAAAGGCCAGTATATCTGCTATTATATAATCATAATATGTGTGTTGTGCAGAGTTCTGTGTGTACAAAGGCGTGCCCTACACTCACGGACAGACGTGGTATGACGGCTGTGACAAGACCTGTCGCTGTGAAGACGTGGTCACGGGCCAGGTCAACTGTGACGACAGGTAAGAACTGTGGAGCAACACTCCCAGAAAACGGGATATGGCTGCCTGTAAGTACGGTCACAAAGCCCACTCTTTACGATCCAGGTCACCTGTGACGACAGGCAGGCCTGCTACTTTGTAGGAACTTCCCTCTTGCCCCCGAAAACGGAGTTTGGATGCCTACATGGCAGGAGTAAAAACGGTAATAGGAGCACCCCCATCCTCTTAAATGCAGTATGGCTGCCTTCATTGCGGAGGTTAGAAAAACACAGGAAAAGGAACATCACACCACCTTTAAAATGAGTTCAGGCTACATGGCTTGAGTCAGAACAGTTATAGGCATAAACTCCCCCGACTCTTTGATACGAATAATAATTTGGTTGTCCACCATCCCAGAGTGGCGGCGATGAATGAATAAAGTATTCAAAATTGAGCTGAACTAATCTGATTTGAGTTGACTTTTCTTCTTTTGTTTTTTTACCGCTGAAATCTTTCTGTCTGTCCTCCTCCCCACCTCCCCGCGTCCCCGAGTCCCCTCGCACCCCCAGCAGAGAGGCTGCCGACGTGTGCGTGTGTGTGTGTGTGTGTGCGTGTGCGTGTGTGTGCGTGTGCGTGTGTGTGTGACATGTATCACTGCTGTGTCTGTCTGAATGTATGTCTGTCTGCCCCTCACCCTCCCCGCCCCCCATCCGCCAGCCCCACTCCACCCCCATCAAAGAGTCTGCCAGTGTGTGTGTGTATGTGTGTGTGTAAGTGTGTGTAAGTGTGTGTAACGTATATCACGTGCTGTGTCTGTCTGTCCACACCCCCATCACCCCCACCCTCCAAAAAAAAGGCTGCCAACATGTGTGTGTGACACGCATCTCACGTGCTGTCTGACTGACTGTCTGCCCCCCCCCCCCTTCCACCCTCCAACAGAGAGGTTGCTCACGTTTGTGTGTGTCATATATATCACGTGCTGTGTCCGTCTGCCTGTCTGTCTGCCCCCCACCCACACACACCCCCCTCCTCCAACAGAGCGGCTGCCGACGTGTGTGTGTCATGTATATCTCGTGCTGTGTCTATCTGTCTGTCTGTCTGTTTGCCCCCCACCCCCACCCCCTCCTCCAACAGAGAGGCTGCCGACGTGTGTGTGTGTCACGTATATCACGTGCCGTGTCTCAGTGTCGGTCTTGACCGTCTGCCTTGACTGTGTGCCTGTGCGTCCTGTAGGTGCCCCAGCTACACGGATATCCCCGCGGGCTGTCAGCTGACGACGGACCCTCAGGACAGCTGCTGCCGGGTGCCCGAGTGCCCGCCCCACCCGGACACCAACAACACCCTGATCGTGACGGGCCCTGTGGGTGTCATCACGGGCAGCTCCCTGCCCCCTAACCAGTGGGGGCCCCTCACCAGGAACAGTCAGTAGTGGAGGAGGAGTTTGGGGGTTTTGGTTCTGTCTTTTATACATATATATTTATTTATTTATTTATTTTATTTTATTTTTTGTTATTATATTTTATTTTTATATTTATTTATTTTTATTTTTTTGGAATTAAAAAAAAATTTTGATTTATTTATTTCTTTATTTTCTCAAGGCCTGACTAAGTGCGTTGGGTTACGCTGCTGGTCAGGCATCTGCTTGGCAGATGATGTGTAGCGTATATGGATTTGACCGAACGCAGTGACGCCTCCTTGAGATACTGATACTTCCTCTCTCTCTGTCTGTCTGTCTGTCTGTCTTTCTCTCTGTCTCTCTCCATCTCTGTCTGTCTGTCTCTGTCTCTGTCTCTCTGTATGTGTGTGTGTGTCTCTCTCTCTCTGTCTCTCTCTGTCTCTCTGTGTCTCTCTCTGTCTCTCTCTCTCTTTCTCTCTGTCTCTCTCTCTCTTTGTCTGTCTCTCTCTCCACAACCACCACCCCCACCCTTTATTTTAAATTTTTTGGTTTCTTTTTCTGTTTTATTGTGGAGTTTTCTTTTCAGTTTTTTTGTTTTTTTGTTTTTTGATGTTGTGTGTGTGTGTGTTTTGTTTTTTTTTGTTTTGTTTTTTTGTTGGTTTTTTTTTGTGTTTTTTTTGGGGGGGGGATGGCGATGGTGATAAAAACAGTAATGATAATAATGTTATTAATTTTGACGATGATGATAATGATAATGCGTGTACCACGGTGGTTTGGGTGTGTGTTCCTGTTGATGAACACAACGTGTCCTGTGCTGTGTACAGATGTGTGTGTGTACCACGGTCGGACGTACAAGGAGGGCGAAGTGTGGGACGACGGCTGCTCCTACACATGTCAGTGTGTCGACGGCAACCTTGGGAAATACGTCTGCCGAGAAAAGTAATTACATCAAAACTTTTTTTTTTTTTTTTTTAAATTATGTTCCTTGATGTGATTTTCATTCAAGTATGACATAGTATGGTCTTCATTTTTAACAGTCAAATCTCTTTAACAAGCAAACACTGATATATGTATATATATATATATATATATATATATATATATATATATATATATATACATGTGTGTGTGTGTGTGTGTGTGTGTGTGTTCGTTTAAGTCTAGAAAAGGCAGAAATTATTTGTCAAATCGAAAAAAGGTGCAAAGAAAATAACACGAACTTGAAGAAGTAGGTTTAGCATGTTAGAGTTAGCAACAACGCAACTGGAAAGCATGGAAAACACGAATTAAACACAGCGTTAAATTATAAGATGATTTGTGAAGAAGAAGGCCCTTTTTTGTTTCTTGTTTGTAAATATAATCATTCAGGACAGGGACAGGTGAAAAAAAAATTGACTACTCGGACAAACTAAGGCAGGCAGACAGCCTTAAGTAACGAAAGCCGACAAGACAGGAATAGGTGGAAATATAAGACCACTCGGACATCTTAAATCAGGCTGTTCACGTGACGTAATGATTCAGTGCATGTCTCCCCACTGTTCACATGTCTTAATGTAACGATTCAGTGTATATCTCCCCTCACACCACTGTTCGCATGTCCTTACTTAATGTAACGATTCAGTGTATGTCTCCCCTCACACCACTGTTCACATGTCCTTACTTAATGTAACGATTCAGTGTATTTCTCCCCTCACACCACTGTTCACATGTCCTTACTTAATGTGACGATTCAGTGTATCCCCTCACACCACTGTTCACATGTCCTTACTTAATGTGACGATTCAGTGTATTTCTCCTCTCACACCACTGTTCACATGTCCTTACTTAATGTGACGATTCAGTGTATCCCCTCACACCACTGTTCACATGTCCTTACTTAATGTGACGATTCAGTGTATCCCCTCACACCACTGTTCACATGTCCTTACTTAATGTAACGATTCAGTGTATATCTCCCCTCACACCACTGTTCACATGTCCTTACTTAATGGAACGATTCAGTGTATTTCTCCCCTCACACCACTGTTCACATGTCCTTACTTAATGTGACGATTCAGTGTATGTCTCCCCTCACACCACTGTTCACATGTCCTTACTTAATGTGACGATTCAGTGTATCCCCTCACACCACTGTTCACATGTCCTTACTTAATGTGACGATTCAGTGTATTTCTCCCCTCACACCACTGTTCACATGTCCTTACTTAATGTGACGATTCAGTGTATCCCCTCACACCACTGTTCACATGTCCTTACTTAATGTGACGATTCAGTGTATCCCCTCACACCACTGTTCACATGTCCTTACTTAATGTAACGATTCAGTGTATATCTCCCCTCACACCACTGTTCACATGTCCTTACTTAATGGAACGATTCAGTGTATTTCTCCCCTCACACCACTGTTCACATGTCCTTACTTAATGTAACGATTCAGTGTATATCTCCCCTCACACCACTGTTCACATGTCCTTACTTAATGGAACGATTCAGTGTATGTCTCCCCTCACACCACTGTTCACATGTCCTTACTTAATGTAACGATTCAGTGTATATCTCCCCTCACACCACTGTTCACATGTCCTTACTTAATGTAACGATTCAATGTATATCTCCCCTCACACCACTGTTCACATGTCCTTACTTAATGTAACGATTCAGTGTATATCTCCCCTCACACCACTGTTCACATGTCCTTACTTAATGTAACGATTCAATGTATATCTCCCCTCACACCACTGTTCACATGTCCTTACTTAATGTAACGATTCAGTGTATATCTCCCCTCACACCACTGTTCACATGTCCTTACTTAATGTAACGATTCAGTGTATATCTCCCCTCACACCACTGTTCACATGTCCTTACTTAATGTAACGATTCAGTGTATATCTCCCCTCACACCACTGTTCACATGTCCTTACTTAATGTAACGATTCAGTGTATATCTCCCCTCACACCACTGTTCACATGTCCTTACTTAATGTAACGATTCAGTGCATGTCTCCCCTCACACCACTGTTCACTTGCCTTTAATGTAACGATTCACTTCATGCCCCCCCCCCCATCCCCCTGCCCTCCCCAGC
>NC_134884.1:23246054-23256054 GCF_041734735.1 Babylonia areolata
GCGCTCTTAACGATTCACCTATCATGAACAAGAAACGGGAATGAGTTCTTGTCAAATGTGGCAAACATAGAGCTGTTCGTTTTGTTGTGGGGGAAACTTTGATCCGGTAGCGTGGGAGGGGTGGAGAAGGAGCTAAAGGGGAGCGGGGGGCAGGTGGGGGGGGGGGGGTTGGAAAGAATGGGGACTGACTGACTGACCAGGACAAAGAAAGAAAAGACTGGCTGTTGATGCAGTGTCGCTTGTATCGAAACTTAAGTTTGCTTATCGTTAAGAACTCTAGGCGTTGTATTATGCTGCATAGCATTATTCTGTGTTGTACTGCGCTGCATTGCATTGCTTCGTGTCATGCTGTGTTGTGTTGTATAGTGATGTGATGTGCTGAGTTGTGTTGTGTTCTGATTGTGCTGATTTGTGTGACATGGCATTGCGTTGTATCGCGTTGTTATTGATTTATATTGTATCGAGTCGTATTCTGTTGAAGTGCGTTGCATCGTATCGTGTTGTACGGTGCGGCAGGTGCCCGGTGACGCCCGAGCTGCCCAGGCAGTGCGTGCTGGTGCAGGACCCCTCTGAGCCCTGCTGCATGGTGCCCTTCTGCGACTTCGTCAACCCCACCCCCTTCCCCAACGGCACACCCACCCCCTTCCCCCTCACCTCCACCGCCACCCTCGTGCCCGGTCAGGTCACCGGCACCGGCCTGACCCCCTCCGTCATTCCCACCCCCCAACCCACCGCTGTCCCTTCAGGTAAGGTTCAATTCCCTGTGGCTTTTTTTTTTAGAGGGGGGGGGGGGTCACTTTTCATCCTGCACCGCACCGTACCCCCTTGAAGCAGATAATCAGTCTCATCATCTTCTCCCCACCTCTCACCCCACTCTCCAGTGTGTGGTGGTGATGGTGGTGTGTGCAGGGTTCTGTGTGCACAACAGTGTGTGGTGGTGATGGTGGTGTGTGCACAACAGTGTGTGGTGGTGATGGTGGTGTGTGCACAACAGTGTGTGGTGGTGATGGTGGTGTGTGTACAACAGTGTGTGGTGGTGATTGTGGTGTGTGCACAACAGTGTGCGGTGGTGATGGTGGTGTGTGCACAACAGTGTGTGGTGGTGATGGTGGTGTGTGCACAACAGTGTGTGGTGGTGATGGTGGTGTGTGCAGGGTTCTGTGTGTACAACAGTGTGTGGTGGTGATGGTGGTGTGTGCACAACTGTGTGTGGTAGTGATGGTGGTGTGTGCAGGGTTCTGTGTGTACAACAGTGTGTGGTGGTGATGGTGGTGTGTGCACAACAGTGTGTGGTAGTGATGGTGGTGTGTGCAGGGTTCTGTGTGTACAACAGTGTGTGGTGGTGATGGTGGTGTGTGCAGGGTTCTGTGTGTACAACAGTGTGTGGTGGTGATGGTGGTGTGTGCAGGGTTCTGTGTGTACAACAGTGTGTGGTGGTGATGGTGGTGTGTGCAGGGTTCTGTGTGTACAACGGGGCCTACTACCGCCAGGGACAGACCTGGGATGACGGCTGTGACTTGCAGTGTGTGTGTGACGATGCTGCCTCTGGCCTCTACACCTGTAAGGACAGGTGAGCTGGTCGTCCGTTTATACGTGATGATGATGATGATATGGTGATGATATGATATGATATGATATGGAAACTTACTTAGCGTCTATCCTCGTCAGAGACCAAGCTCTATGCGCTTTACAAACACTGAGTCATTTGCACTACAGGCTGCTTACCTCGGTTGAGCCGACTGATAATGATGATAATAATCACAATGACATTAATAGTAACGATAATAATGAGAAGAAGAGGAAGAAGAAGATGATGATAGTATATTTATATAGCTGACAAGTGATTAAAAAAAGGGGGAATATTGAAAATAGTCATGCACATTTAATGTTTGCTTTCTGTTTCTTTTGAAGCGTGTCATGTGTTTGTTTTACATATACCGTTTTATAAACTTCTCACATGTTTGCTCTCTATTTCATTTTAAGCTTGTTACATATTTGCCTTGTTTGTTTCATTTTAGGCTTGCCTCATTTTTACGTCATATTTCATTTTAAATTAAGCTTATCACACGGGCCGGGTTGCACGAGGCGACCATTGCAGCGCTAAGTTTGCTTAGAATTAAGTCAATGTTCCAAAGTGTATGGAATTTACCCTAGAGTTACGAACATTTTTAACGATAAGCACATTTGGCTCTGCTAAGTCAGCTCATGCAACCCACCCCACAATTCGGTTGAGGGAGGTTACAACGGTGGAGGATTGGGCCCCGCCTTGGGCACAGTGGGTACGAATTAATTCCCCCCTCAGCCATAAAAGGCTACGGGAACTGAAATCTTTATACTTATGTTAACACCTGTTCCTTCTGTCCAGGTGCAAAACATACGGTGAGCTTCCCGCTGGCTGCGTGCTGAAGGTGAGTCCGTCTGACAGCTGTTGCCTGGTGCCGGACTGCACCCAGACACCCGTGGATGTGACTCCCTCTGTGCCGGGTACCGTGACGGGTAGCAACACCCCGAACCCCTCCTTCATCCTGGTGGGGGTGCAGCCAGGCTCCTTCACCGGCACTGGGGGCATCGGCCGTCCCACCGGCAACTATGGGTCACAGACCGGCTTCTCCAGTAAGGGCCTGAGTCTGTTGTTTGTTGGCTGGTTGGTGTGTGTGTGTGTGTGTGTGTGTGTGTGTGTGTGTGTGTGTGTGTGTAGTTTACAAACTTTGTCATCTTTGGTTCTGTATTATTCTATGTTCTAGATTTCCTGTTTTGAGTTTAGTAGAACTGCTTCTATATCTTAACATGCACGTCTAATCATTTCTAAGGAGTTGTGAGGGAACAGAAGTTTCCCCCTCCCCCACCCACCCACCCACACCCTTTTCCAAACTGACCACCGTGACTGTGTGCAGATGGCTGTGTGTACAAGAACAGCCTGTATCAGCAGAACCAGGTGTGGGAGGACGGCTGTGACTACATGTGTGTCTGTGTGGACGCTCTTCGCGGAAAGTACCAATGCACAGACCGGTAAGGACAGCTTTGGGCTTTTTTCTTTCTTTGTTGCCCTAGAATTTGGGACATTTTTTGTTTTCTGTGTTTTTTATTTGGGAAAACTGGAGTATACAAAGTCCACCCTTGTTTTGTTGTGTTTGTAGTGTTTCCTGTATTTGGTTGTGTCCATTCTTGTCTGTCGATGATTCTGTGCTGACTGTTTGCTATTGTATGTGTGTGTGTGTTTGTTCTGTGGGTTTTCTCCTCGTGTTTTCTGTCATTGTCTCTTGTCCACCAGATTCGTCGCCTTTATCTTCAGATCTGCTTCAGATCGTGGTGATGGGGGTGGTGACGATGCTGCTGTGGGGGGCCCTTTTAGGTTTTGGATTGCTTCACAAGGCCCTTTCAGGTTTTGGATTGCTTCACAAGGCCCTTTCAGGTTTTGGATTGCTTCACAAGGCTGTCCTCTCGTAATAACTATAACCCGGCGTCAGCCAGGCCCGAGAGATACAGACACCTGCAACGTTGTGCAGGAAATGCGAGCAACACTCCCAAACACTCCGTCCGTGAAGTGGGTGACCCTCTCTGCTGTGTGGTCCCAGTCTTTCCGTCACAGCCCCAACAGTACACTCTCTCAGCTCTGAGTAGGAGCCGGCCACAGGTCGAATAAAAAGCACACCGTTGATGGGACTCGAACCTATGCCCTCGTAGTCGTCAGTCCGCGACGCTAGCCACATGGTCACGGCGGCTGGTGAACTCCTGGTCCTTTCTCAGGGAGTGTTACTGTCAAATTCTCGGGGAACTATCAACGAGAGTCAAACACACATGAAGAATTTGATATCAATTCAAGTTTCTAAATGATGAGAAACATAAATGTAAAAACACAAAAAAAAAGTTTAGGTTTAAAGGGAACATTATGTAAGGGATGTGCCCATGACGCATTACTGTGTGAAAGGAAACACGCTTTGAATAATTATTATCCAGCTTATGGGTTGTACTAGTTCATAATTTCTTGACAATAAGGTGCGTCTGAATAATGGGCAAATCCAAAGTTTCCGTGGATTTCCAAGCTTCATGAAATTCGGGACGCTTCAAATCGGAAGTTTGAGGCCACAGAATCTGGCGTCGTCCACTTCATGGACACATCCATGAAAGTGGTGCTCAAGTTCCGTGACGGAACACAGCATGTATCTCTGCCACTTGTGCCTCGTTTAAGACATCATTATGAGTGTTGATGTTTTATCAGTGTGTGTGTGTGTGTGTGTGTGTGTGTGTGTGTGTGTGTGTGTGTGTGTGTGTGTGCCAACAGGTGCGTGTCCTACTTCTTCCTGCCCCAGACCTGCAGGATGGAACCGGACCCTGACGACACCTGCTGTCAGCGCGCGCGCTGCTACCCCGGGGGTCTGACCACCCAGCCTCCACCCACCACCACTACCACACCCACCACCACTACCACACCCACCACCACCACCACACCCACCACCACCACCACACCCACCACCACTACCACACCCACCACCACCACCCCCACCCCCACCACCACACCCGTGGTTGTGTCTGGAGGAACCGGCACCGGTCCCAGCGGCACTAACCCCACGCTCAACCCTCAAACGGGTACTGGTCCCACCGGTACCCGACCGACGGTCAACCCTCAAACAGGTACTGGTCCTACCGGTACTCGACCGACGGTCAACCCTCAAACGGGTACTGGTGTCACTGGCACCCGGCCCACGGTCAACCCTCAAACGGGTACTGGTGTCACTGGCACCCGGCCCACGGTCAACCCTCAAACGGGTACTGGTCCCACCGGTACCCGACCGACGGTCAACCCTCAAACGGGTACTGGTCCCACCGGCACCCGGCCCACGGTCAACCCTCAAACGGGTACTGGTGTCACTGGCACCCGGCCCACGGTCAACCCTCAAACGGGTACTGGTCCCACCGGTACCCGACCGACGGTCAACCCTCAAACGGGTACTGGTCCCACCGGCACCCGGCCCACGGTCAACCCTCAAACGGGTACTGGTGTCACTGGCACCCGGCCCACGGTCAACCCTCAAACGGGTACCGGTGTCACTGGCACCCGGCCCACGGTCAACCCTCAAACGGGTACTGGTCCCTCCGGGACAGCGGCAGTCATCACCCCCAACGTCCCAGCCAACGTGACTGGCGGCAGCAACATTGGCAGCACCGTGCCGAGCTTTACTGGGGCCCAGAGTGAGTTAGGGGCTTTTCGGGTGGATGGGCGGGTGGGTGGGTGTGGGTGGGTGGACAGATGGGGGAGCGAGCGGGATGAGTTGGTGGATGGATGGATGGGTGGGTTAGTGAGTGTGTGGATGGGTGGGTACATGGGTGAGAGGGTTGGTGGATTGATAGGTAGACTGATGGATGGAAGGGTGGATGGATTTTTTGTGTGCAAGTTTTGCCTTTTCGCCTCATGACTTGCGCTTTGTCTCCTCTTTTCTTTTCTTTTCTCTCTCTACGGAAGCCTGTGGGGGTTGTGTGTGTGTGTGCAGAAGCGTGTGTTTACAAGGGTGTTATTTACCACACCGGGGAAAAGTGGGACGATGGCTGTGACCTGCGCTGCACCTGTGATGACGACACCCAGGGTCTGTACACCTGTACCTACAGGTGAGTCTGCCGGTAGTCTGCACCCGTTGCTGTCACGATGTGTCGCTCTTTCTCACTGATCATGCAACCGATTTCTTTCACTGTGTTCTTCAGAATTATAGCTGTTTTCAACTTATCCTTTCAGAAAGCTCTCATACCTGATACGCGTTTATCATATCTACATTTCTTGATGTGCACCTTCAAGGATGTGCTACTTTCTTGACGTTTGTACCAGTTTCCAGTATAACCATTAATAGCTGTTACATATGATATGCGTTTATCGTATCAACAGAGGTAGTTGTGTACCAATATAAATTTGTTATATCCTTGTCGTCGTTTACGCCTGTTTTCAAGATTTCCCCTAAATGTTCTAGAAGTATACAGAATACGTTTATAGTATCTACATTTACAGTTGTGTTCTTACATGGACTTGTTGAATTCTTTCAGTTTAATAAACTACATCTGTCCTTTAAAAGCTTATAGCTCTAATAAGCGTTTATCGTGTGTACATTTGTAGATGTGCACCTTCATAGACTTGTAGTTTATACCTTGCATAGAAAAAGAATACATGTAATTGAATGCATGTTTTAAACGTCGGTATTGACAGTGCGCAGAACAACTGAGCATGTTTTATATACATGGAAAGGCGCTTTATAAAATCAAGTTCTTCTTCTTATTATTATCATTATCATTATTAGTATTCTTATGATGATTCTTATTATGATTCTTATTCTTATGAGTAGTAGTAGTAGTATGATCAGTGGAGTGACGGCCTAGAGGTAACGCGTCCGCATAAGAAGCCAGAGAATCTGAGCGCGCTGGTTCGAATCACGGCTCAGCCGCCGATATCCTCCCCCCCACGCCCCTCCACTAGACCTTGAGAGGTGGTCTGGACGCTATTCATTCGGATGATACGATAAACCGAGATCCCGTGTGCAGCATGCACTTAGTGCACGTAAAAGACCCCCACGGCAACAAGAGGGTTATTCCTGGCAAAATTATGTAGAAAAATCCACTTCGATAGGAAAAACAAATAAAACTGCACGCAGGAAAAAATACACAAAAAAAAAGGTGGCGCTGTAGTGTAGCGACGCGCACTCCCTGGGGAGAGCAGCCCGAATTTCACACAGAGAAATCTGTTGTCATAAATAGAAATACAAATGCAAATACAATTATCACCTGGACGTGCACGTGCACATTTCACACACACACACACACACACACACACACAACACACACATCTACTGTCATTATCATTAGTATTATTATTATTATTATCATTATTTATTTTATTATTATTGTTACTGTTCTTCTTCTTCTTAATACTATCATCATCTTCATCATTATCATCATAATTATCATTATTATCACCCTGGGCATGCACATCCCCGCCGCCACACCCCCCCCTTACCCCCCCACCCCCACCCCCCACCCCCCACACACACACACACCTACACCTACGGCTACACCTACACCTACCTATATACGCCGTCCCTCCAACAACAGGTGCCCGGCCTACTCGGGCCTGCCCCACTACTGCCACCTGCAGCCGGACCCCAACGACGTGTGCTGCAAGCGGCCGGTATGCACGGTGCAGGGGACCCACCTGGTGCCCAATATTGGGGGTGTCCCCACCCGCTCCCCCACCCTGGAGCCCTCCGTCACCGACGTCATCCCCATCGGCACGCACACCATCATCTCCGGGTCCTCCCGGCCACCCGGCCAGGCCGTGCAGACCATCTACGGCGGCCGATGTGAGTGTTGGTTGGTTGGTTTGTTGGGGTTTGTGTATGTGTATGGGGGGTTGGGGTGGGGAGGCATGTGTGTGTGTGTGTGTGTGTGTGTGTGTGTTGCGGCATTCGTGCATGTATGCGTAGATGCATATGCTACGCGTACGCGTACGCAGGACCGATGCGAGCGCGCGCGTACACACACACACACACACACACACACACACACACACACGCCATACCCACTCGCAGCAGATCTTCACACTGCACCGCACGCGTGCACACGCACATGCATACACATACACGCTTACACATACCGCGCACGCACATACACACAATACCATATATACACACACTCACACACATGCACGCACGCACGCGCGTGTACACACACACATGCACGCACACACGCACACACACACACGCGCGCGCGCACATATATGCACGCATGCACACATGTGCGCACACACACAAACACACACACACACTCTCTCTCTTTCTCTCTCTCTCTCTCTCTCTCTCTCTCTCTCTCTCTCTCTCACTCACTCACTCACTCACGCTACACGTAATCAGCTCATAAGGTTTGTCACGAGTTCAGTATCACACGAGAGTCTTGTAGACCCTACCCAAAATCTGAGTAATGTTCATGGTGACCAGCAGGGGTACATGTATTGAAGGCCGCACGATACTGTTTGTGTTTCAGCATCCTGCATCTACAAAGGTGTGGAGTACATACCCGGAGAATCGTGGGACGATGGCTGTGAATTCACCTGCACCTGCATCGGGAACAACGTCGGGTTGTACAGATGTGTGTCCAAGTAAGGGCTTCCATGGGGTAGCGTGGATTAAACATCTTTGATTTTGGTATGCAGTTTAGGATTGGTTGCTTTTATATAGAGAGTTATTTCCTTTTCTTTTTGTAGGGTTTTTTTCGTTTTTCAGTGTGAGAAGTACAGTTTGAAAAGGTATGTTTTGAGTGCTCTCTTGAATGCGGGTGTTGGGGTGTAACGGAGGTGTGAGGGCAGTGAATTCCATTGTTTAGGTGCAACGAAAGAAAAGGAGTGTTCACCGTAAGCTTTTTGTACGAATCTTTGGAATGGACAGTGTGCGCTTGTCATTTGAAGAACGGAGTTGTCTGGATGCTGAATAGACAGAAAGTATATCTGAAAGATAGACCGGACAAGAATCAGTGAAGAAATTGTGACAAAGGACTGAGAGTTTGTATTATATTCATGCTTGAATGGGGAGCCAGTGAAGGGAAGCGAGAAGGGGAGTGATGTGTTGACGTTTCTTAGCTTTGAGAGTGAGTCGTGCTGCAGAGTTTTGAACTTTTTGAAGTTTGTCAATACAGTATTTGGGGCAGCCAGCAAGAAGAGCATTTCCATAATCTAGTCTACATAGAACAAAAGAACAGACCAAAGTCTTTGTGGTTTCTGTAGTTAGATATTGCCAAATGGAGCTGATTTGTCAGAGTGATGCATATGCTGACCTACAAATGTGGTTGACGTGTATGTCAAGTGTCATGTCATCAGAAAGCATGTAACCTAAATTGCGTGCAGATGCTGAGAATGAACTAGCGTGATGTAAATGATAATAATCATCATAAAAAATGATAATAATGATGATAACAAGCATTCATAAGGCACTAAACATCTTGTGTATAGACAAAAGCAAAAATCAAACCGCTGAGTACAGACATGCGAGTCATTCACAACGTATGGACTGCTGCTGCACAGGTGCCCGTCCTACCCGGCCCTGCCCAAGTACTGTGACCTCTCCCCCATCCCGGGCAAGTGCTGCCCCAGCCTGTCCTGCGACGTGCCCAACGTGGGCATCTACACCCCCGTGCCCCAGCTGGAGCCACACGCCAAGCCGACCGCCGGGCCCGACGGCCTTTTCCCGACCCCAGAGCCCACGGTGGACCCCCAGCTGATTCTGGGTGTCGGGGTGGGCAACATGATTGGAGGGACCGGACTTCCTGGAGGAGGGGCCAAGGTCCCTGGGGGATACCTCAACAACCTGGGAGGCATCCGCGGTGAGTGACTGAGCTTTGTTCTCTGTTTTTTTTTTTTTTTTTACTCACTTGTGTAAACAAAGTGAGTCTATGTTTTAACCCGGTGTTCGGTTGTCTGTGTGTCCGTGGTAAACTTTAACATTGACATTTTCTCTGCAAATACTTTGTCAGTTGACACCAAATTAGGCATAAAAATAGGAAAAATTCAGTTCTTTCCAGTCATCTTGTTTAAAACAATATTACACCTCTGGGATGGGCACAAAAAATAAAAAATGAAGCCTGATTATATGCAAACTGCATTTACTGTTATATTTATATTTTTTTGTATTCTCTAAACGTGGCACTTTGATCTGATATTCTGACCCAACAACAAGAGCAGTCATTATTATCATTTTTGTTCAAACAGGAACTTCTTTTGCTGAGCATGGAAGTTTTATTTATTTTGCAAACGTTTTGGTGCAGATAGTAAAAAAGGGAAATTACTCTGTAATTAATGCTAGGGGACTTAATTTGCTTTAAACTGATCTTTCTCATCTTAAACAGTACATTTTGAAATTACACTCAATACATAAAAAGCTTGGATTTTTTAAAAGTGTATCACAAGTGAGTCTTGAAGGCCTTGCCTCTCTTGTTTTAGTTATTTTGTCTCAGGTTTTTACCATGAGAAACAGTA